>NC_091824.1:155750134-155965134 GCF_038994185.2 Dermacentor albipictus | reverse complement strand
GACGTTAAAAAAAGAAATAGCGGTTGCTGAGCTGGCATGTATCGCACATTAACAGCTGCTTTCAGATGAATTCGACAAGTGGCGCTTCGCAACGCTGTTATAGAGCCTTGCATACATGTAGACGGGAGTAATGCGTTTGTAAGGCGAATCTCATGAATGCACATAGGAGAAGATAGATCGAGATGGGTAAGTCACCGCACGCGTCCAATGTGAACGCAGGTGAATCGCATCGAGCGAGAGGGAGAGAGAGGAAAAAGGAGACGGCTTGCGCCATGTGCTTTTCTTCCCTCAACAGCGAAAAGCATCCGCCTGAAATAGGTTCCGTCTTGTTTCGGATGATGAAAGACGCACCACGTGAAAACGCTGTCGCATACTATTACCGTGATGGGTCAGGGAACTCGAAACGTTTCTGGCATTCGTACAAGCGCGGCTCATTAGGAGGAACGAGATTGGTAACTCTAACGAGCAGCACTCACCTGCCCTACTTGCTTGTGACTTCGATTACACTGTGCAGAGCACAAGTTATTGTACCGCTGAACACATAATTACATTAAGCAGGACATAAATCAGCGTAACGTGAAATATATCTTCAACATAAGTATTGAAGTCTCCTTAGCAATCATACTAGTAGCTGGTAAACTAGGAATGAACAGTTTGACTCACTTATATGACGATTTTAACGAAATTTTACTACTGGAAGTTATATAGGCCACAATTTTGCGTTCGCCAGCTTCTACCAAAGTCATTCCTCTTCTGCTCTCAAACGGGAACGCACTAAGGCTCTGGCATCAAAATACCATTCTCGTCACAAATATCAACGCGCAGAACTTAACTTTGCATTCTTATTCAGCCCGAGTTAAAGATATAAATCGTGTAAATAAAACACCTTTCCACATTTGTGGCTTGTATGCGAATGAAGGCCCTATGTAAGCTTTATTTGGAATTACAGAAAGTAGGTAGCAAAAGATGCAATGCCTCGAGCACACACCAGCTGTGCCATACTTTCAGTATAACAATTAGGATCATTGGCTCGTAGTTTGGGTACATGTAGTCCATTTTCGCGTTATCCTTTCACACCAACAGCTGAGTACTTTTGCAGACTTAGCTAATAACTCTGGAATGGCACTATTATTCGAACATTCCACAAACACAGAGAGCAGATCTTGTATAAAGCGTTCGGAGTACGGGGCACGTTTCGTTACATCTTAGTTCTTTTGCACTTCCTAAAGTTGGAGAGGGAGGAGAGGGTTGGGTGAGGGGTAGTGCCCATGCCCTTCGCCATTAGAAAATGATCAGCATGGCATTATTATTACTCGATATGAAAGCACATGTACAGCTGACAGAGAAGGAGGCTGGCAACTGCCACTTAAAGGACCACGACGTCGCATTGACCCGGCCTAATTTTTGTGCTAGGCTAACGCGGATCATTGCGAATTAGAGTTATGAGACGACCGACATCGGCGCAGAAGCTATAGTAAAGTAACAGTGTAAAATTCCGATGAGAATATGAATTCCGTGCATTGGTAAAGTGAACCGCAATGTTTTCGCGACAAGCAAGCTCATAAATTTCAAGCAAACTTTTTGCACACTTCTATCAATCCAAGGACGCACTTTCAAAAATTATTGAACAAGGCAAATAAGTTTTAAAGAATGATGACAAGAAAGAGACAAGCACATTACCAGGACTACCCTTACTTCGGCTTCATGAGAGGGATAATCATGGTGCCAAACTAGTAACAGCCCATCATCAGCTTTCTGCCCTTTCACTTATCTTCCCACGTAAGGGGTCAGTCATTACCCATGAATAATTCTTGGAGCGAAGCATGTAACAGCTGTGTGGGATGCTTTTGTCTTTCCATACATTGTTCTGGAAAGTTGCTGCAGACGGCAAAGGATAATGTGCAGCTGTTCAGAACAATAAATAGCTGTTTTGTTCTAAAGCACGGAGGGTAAATAAACCGTGCGTACCAGTTAGAGCTGGCCGAGCTGTACAAAAAAAGAAAAGAAGAAGGAGAAAAGAAAAGAAAGGAAGAAAGAAAGGAAGGCTGCGGCATACAATGATGGAACGAGCAGTGCTCTATCAGTGGTTGCTATGCGCACGTTGGTGAATTTTTTTCTGTTGTCATTGGTTAGCTATAATGAGTCTTATGTGCCTAAATTTATAATTACTTGTATAATTGCGTAATCTCGAATTCAAATTCTTCATCGCATTCGAAAACATCAAATCGAGCAGTTTTCAGCTCGCTACATTTTTCCCAGTTGTCCTTTCCGCGCTTCAAACTCGTGGCGCGAAATGCGAGAAAGAATGCAAAGTGAAGGTGGATCTACGTGTTTCCATCACGTGACAGCAAAGGGGTTTCAAGTAATCAACGCTACTCAATGGCTGACTTCGTGACCGTGAAAAAAGGACAATACGCCTGTGTAGTTGTTAGCCGCTGCTACTAGCAAGCTACCGCGGATGGCAATTTTTTTTTATATTTGCGTCATTTTTTTTACCGCCGTCATAAGCCGCTGCTGAAAGATGTAGAAAACAGCGTGAAGACATGACGAGGCCGATTGTTCGTAGCGACGCGGTCGCATTGTCGCTTTTTTTGCGGTCACCAAGTCATCCATAGAGCACTGTTGATTATTTGAAGCTGTTTTTGAGAGTGCTGCAGCTGCCGCGAGGGTCCGCCTTCACATTCTGTCGCGCGTTTTTCGCAACAGCTTTGAAACACGGAAAACTAACTGCGGGAATTGTAGCGAACTGGTAGCTGTCTTGAATTTGACCTTGTCGAACTCGAATCACAGTTTGACGTTCAAGCTTATGCAATTATTCAAGTAATTAAATATTTGCGCAAATAATTTTGACCAATAACCTAATCAATGACAACAAAAAAAAATTACCATCTGCCAAGAAAAACTGTTGGTCTCATCGTCACACCGGTTCCGTTGACATTTAGTTGGATTCGCATTGCTTTCTGAGAATCGTTGATCCCCCTATTTAAGCACGCCCAATGGCTCAAGGGTGGCCTCTAAAATTTGTTTGAAAAGACGCTGAAAGAATCAGCGCACAACCGTTGTCCACCCTATGGTCAATAATATCTGCGCTGCTACTCAAAGCCTACAAAAAAATTAAATAGGTCAACGAAAGCAAAGGCCTAGTGTCGAGAACATTATTGCTGGCGATGTACAGGGAGTCTCGAATAAAGATTAAACGAACAATCTGTTATAGCTACTTGTTATAGCTGAGTCGGCTGCTATAATTTTTCCCCATACTTGCAATCTCTTGCCGTTGGTACTCCGAAGGTTTTACGCCAGGTAAGCTCTATTGTTAACGAAAGACATCTTATGCCGTGAGACAACGAAGCCTGTTTTAGAAAAAAAATATATTCGTTCAAATGGTCCATCATTACTTCGAACAGTTCATCTAGGTTTAAAGGCGATTCCATGAAAGGCAGAAAAAAAGAAATATTACTGAGACGCAACGTGTGCGAGACCATGCACTACTTTTCCTGCGGAGTCATGCAAAGTTGCGAACTCGTCTTGGGTAAAACCTGCACCGCTGAAAAAAAATGCGACCTCCAGCTGCCTCCATGTTACGTAGCTCAATTTAAACGTGAAGTTCAGAAATGGGTAAGTATTTTATAGTATACAGGTGAATAGAATGATGTTTTAGAAGCACTGAAGTATTTATGCTCCTATAGCAAGAACATCCATAGTTAAGATGAAGATCCGGCGGGGATCTATCACGCACCTTATTAGCAGAACAAAAAAAAGAAAAAAAAACGATTGGATAGACAGGAGAGGCACGACAAGGTTTTGTTCATGCAGATTTCTTCATATACTTCCTCTTTTGTTTCGGGTTCCTTCGAGCTAGTCCTATGAGAAATTCTGTAAAATCAGTAGAATAGCTTCATCTCGGCGGTCAATATTCGAGCGCTACAGAATGCGGACACATGTGCCGTCACACAACAGTTTTATTCAATCACGTAGCAGCAAATTTACAAAGAAAACTGCCAGATTTTCGGGCCTTTGCCGTAGCCGTCTCATCCATGGTGCTTGACGCCGTATCCCGATCCACCGTGGTGCTTCGCGCCTCCGTAACCGCCGTGTCCATGTCCGTGGCTGCGTTGATATCCACCGTGAGATTTTCCATGGTATCCACCATGGCTCATGCCGTATCCGTAACCTTTGTGGCCACCGCCGTGTACTTTGTGACCGGCAACGTAGCCGCCGTATTGGGCGCCAGCCAAGGCAACACCAATTGCCAAGGCGAAGATGAAAAAGGGGATCTGTACGCAGCAGAAAGCAGTTTTCAATCACCATTACTAAATGATCTCTAATACAGGCTGCGCTTATTTTACGTTCCACATCAAGAACTATGCAGTCATTAAGGAAAATGATAATCTATCCATAATACCGACAAAAGAGAAGACATAAGCAGTCAGGACATATTATACAACCGTCGCCCTGGCTTACAACAGATGACATTACTACCTTTCGTTCTTTTATACAGAAATTGCTCGCGTTTTCTAAAACTTACGATCTTATTTGAGCATGCATAGTACAAAACTGTCCTGTAGCGGAGTACCGTCATTACCATTACATTGGAATTGGGTCAGACCTTAGGAATGCTTAAAGGCAGTTACAGACTTGTACGAGCAAGTAAACGCATGCAAAGGCTAACATTTACTAATGGCTTTGTTAGAGACAAGGGCCAAGACATTTAGGTATGCTTAACACATTCAAGTGGAAGTGAGAATGCTCCCGTGCTCGCGCTATATAACATTAAAAATTATATACTCTAAGGAAAAGTGCTTTTTTTAGTGCAATATAGTGCGCACCTGACGTGTTTGCCTCCACATGAGCGTGATTTACATGCATGCGGATAAATATAGGCACCTACCTCTAATGAAGCCATCAGTTGTTTAGCATTTGTGCGTGCCACTGGTCGCCGTCTGTCAATGCGCTTAAACTCCCCAAAGCGTGTGTTACAGACAGAGATGAACCTCAAAGCTCACCATGTGCAAATCTGCACACGATACAGCCCGTTTCAAGTACAGTCAGCGTCACCCTTGTGTAGAGCGCGGAAACGGCGGCCGCTGGGGCGCTCCGTAGCCACCAAGCGAATTCTAGCGGTAGTGGCTGGGCCCGAGATTAGATACGTTGGCCGCGCGTGCCCAGAAACTTCTGATCTCGAGTTCAGCAGCTGCCGTTAGACGTCGCCGGCTGCCTCCGGAGTGGCCCGGCGGCCGCCGTTCCCGTGTTCTAGACAAGGGTGACGCCGACTGTACGTCATTGGCAGCACGTTACTTTTACTTTCAGCCTCGTTTTTTTTTTCATACGCCAAAAATGCCTGAAAGCAATGTTGTTAATTTTTATGGCCCACTTTTAACTGGTCTTTGTGCTCAAGAAAGCTATTTGTCATCTAATACGCGCGATTTTCTTGTATAAACCTGTAGCGTCAAACCTATCGTATACGCTACGTAGAGTTTGACGCTTCGAAATGCTGAGTTGAGCACAGAAAACATAATGAAGAGCCCACAGTTGCGTTTTGGATTTCCTGGAGTGAAGTTTCAGCGGTGGATAGTAAAGAAAACCAGTTACTAAATATTTAATACTAGACTAAACAGGTTTTCACTCTATACGCGGGTGCGCCAATAAGTCGCACCCGCGTATAGAGTGAACACCATTCGAGGAGTCATTGTTGTTGTTCTTGTCCTACCAACCCGTGGCTCATACCCACCACGTGTGAATGATCAAGACATTGGTAGATTATGCCAAGCTGCAACCCCAAATAAACCTTCATGACTGCAATAGAGTAAGTTCACATGAAATATTAAACTGCATGTTACAATGAAAGCGGTAATAGTAGGACGAATGTATAATGGTTCATTGGAAGAGCAAACAAAAAATGGAAAAGATACAATTCTGGAACCGCACATTCAGTGAAACTCCATAAAATAATCCTGGACTGCGGAATAAACATCTCTGCTTCTGAATCACAGAGTATAGACCACAGACGAACGAGTCTCAGCGCAACGCTAGACCATATCGTTGTCGGTGCTCCACGCTTTGAGAGTAACTGCCACTTTTCTTTTTCTTTATGTTGAACTCTGTTTAGGCATTGCAGAGTTAACGCATCGCTAAAGATCCGCTGTAGTTCTCTAAACTCAGGAAAGCCTACACAAGGACACAGAAAAAGATAGAAAGAACTGCTGGTTACCGTGATCCTCATGGTTAGCTTCAAGTCCTTCAACAGGTTCACGTCCAGTGATGTCCGCATAGGGCTGTACAGAGAGCTTAAATACAGCTTTCCTTTTCAGAGGATAGCACGTACGGGACATAATTCGTGCACACGCGTAGAGCCCCGTTTCTCTTGTGCGCAAATTCCAAACGGTTTATTCCGCTGGCTATAAGTGCATGATACAGTTGACCTTTGTGTTCCGCTGGTGCCGACGTCTCCTTTTTTTATTTGCTGACGTTAGAAACTTGGCTTTGCAGTGAAGAATCTGCCTGGGAAAGCTGTTTGGTCATTTTTGAGCCCAATAAAGGCTCAAACTGCCAGCACGCTGTTAAGCAGATGGTATGAGGTACCTCGAACTTATATCCGCAGTAACCATCCGGCCTTTGCAATGTTTTCGAAGTGGTACACTTGTCTTCACTAACTCAAACTTTCACCCCTACTTTAATTCCCGCATTAGTGCTTCCCTATAAACCAGTGATCACCTCATTATGATCAGTGCTGCGGAGTGATAACACATGAAACGCCTACAATGCTTCGAATTGGTTCATAGACGTAGCTTTCACTATTACACAATAAACATTGCAGTCCACGCACGGGAAGGCACCTTCTGGGCAGCCAAAAGTTACGAGAAGAAAAAAAGATGGGGGGAGATTTGTGCAAATGTCTTTTGATTTGCAGAACCCTAGAGGAACTTGGATACGCGCACTATGTTATTGTTATTAATAATCTTACCATGATTATGGTAAGATTATTACACAGTGCCTAGACGCAATCTGTGTATTACTATCTTGACAGAAAAGCTGACCTTGACTTGAATATTGAATTTTATTTTTGAATCAATCCAAAATATAACGGTGTTTTAACCACCGCTCTCCGTTACCTTCGGACTGAAATTTCACGTAAACTGTTGCATGAGCTGTTTTGTCAGGGCGCTATCAAAATGTCTCAAGTGTGCGCCGTGACTAAACTGTCGGCGGCTGTGTCGCCTGGAATGCCGTAGATACTAGGAATGCGCTGAAATAAAATTTCGTAATGAAGTGCCATTGCTTTTGTGTATGTCTTTCGGATCTGTTCCTGGAATATGCTAAAGAGTGAGAGCATAAACTACCATATCGATCTTTTTCTGCGACATCACACATTGCTGTTTTTTTTTTCTTTGAAGCAATCAACTTTATGAGCACTTTATCAGAGTGGGTCGTCTTTACGCACAGCAAATCAGCACTTGAAATTATTAATAATGCGCGGGTTACCCATAAAACCGAGAAAACAGCTGATGCAATTTCTGAATCCTTTGAAGGTGTGTCAGCACATGGGCACGGTACAGTATTAGGAGTGGTTTCAATGAGTGAGTGGCCACGTCGGAATACATGTCAGTGAGAAGGCCGATAAACTCGTCAAAAACGCCTCCAACGAAAGAACTTATTATGTGATACCACTGTCGAAATGGCATATCTGCCCTATTCCAACACTATTATGTTCCCGCTGATTTGGTGGAGAAGTTATTTGACGGCGTCACGGCAAAGCAATTATTGCCGTATGAAATAGACTCACATCAGAAATTTAACATGGTAGCAGATCTCGCGCTATACACGCAGAAATTAACCAATAAATTTCGGCCGGAAGTCATCTATAAAAATAGCCTTCTGAACAGAATACGCCGTTACACTTCGTAATACTGCTGTGGACATGCAAGCGAGCAAGTTTAACCCTTTTCCTCTTCAGGGATGGAAAATACGCCGCTGAAAGAACATTGGCAAAAAAAAAACATTTGGGAGATAGAAAAGCATCCCTTTACAATAGAAAAACATTTGGACCTTGTCCAGCGAGTTACTTGCAAAAAGATCGAACACCCGTTCTGAAAAACCTTTTGAGTGCGGACACAAGGTTATGTTACTGTTTCCTAAATGTGACACTGTAGCTTTAATTATGTATAAAGTGACATGTTCTGTAAGGGGGAAGTAAGCTGGACCCCAGTCATGTAGTTAGACTTACATTATATGTTAGTACATAGAATGGAAGACTCCTACACCAACGTTCGAAGACTGGAAAGCTAACCTCGCACCTGTGTAGCAGTGTGGACTAAAGTTACATGTTTGGTAAACTCCCCGAATCCTTACTTTAATGGGGTTATCTACGTATTCACTCTTTTGTCATTTATTCTGTTTTGTATTTTCCTGTTAGTTTAATTCTTGCTGTAATACACATAGAAATGAAGCAACCCAAGTGCTTTTTAGCCCAATCTCTCCACAGCGAATGATTTGTAACAGAATAGAGACATTATATGAGCGGGAACGACAAAAGTTGGCTTCACAGCTCAATGCATCACTCCGGATATCATAAACCAGCTTGCCAGCCCCAACCCCAAACACGCCGCAGGGTCCCTTGTGCATGTCATCGCAAGAAGCCTTGCGGTTTATCTTTTTCTTCGGAACTAGAGGGTCCGAACCAGATTATAAATTTTAGAGAACCAGTAGTGTCGTGGCAGCGTACATTAAGTGCCGTAAATATGAACATTTGTTCCAAAACAAATATTTTCTAAACATCTTGAAAGCGTGGCTGCGGAGTGGTTTTTCTAAGAGCGCAGGAAATCATATTTAACGCAGAAAAAGATCAGATTCTGACAAACGAGTAAAAAGCGTTAGCTTATAAAACGCAGTGTCCTACTTTATAGGTACACTACGAATTTGTATGAGTCAAAGTCGTACAAAATCAGCAATGTTTCTCTTTTTGTTGTTTTGTACTTAACGACTCTTACACGTATTTGTATTGCTCCCCCTTGTGTAATCCCTTCGCGCCTTCAAGGTGATAATAAACGAAATGAAATCAATGAAATTTCGCATTTCAATTTCGTGTGCAAGTATTGTCCGCCGCTTCGACTAAACCAGCTCATAAACTAGAATGGAGCTATCTGCCACAGGCAACCTCTAAAAAAAATTTGAAAGGGTTCGCTGAAACTCCCTGTATAGAAATAAGCGAATGCGAGCTCAAACATTTGCTTCCATTTGACCCCAGCGGAAGAGCCCGCTAGGAATTTGCGCGAAAGAAAAGCGGGGGTGTGCGCGCGTGCGCAAATTATTACATGCACGTGTTCGCTTTCTGAGATGAAACGTGTAATTAAGCCTCCAAGAATCTCTTTTAGGACATAGCTGCAGAACACGCTTCAACGTACTGACTTCAAGCAGCCGGCCTTGCCGATTACAGGAAGTAGAAATTCAACTTTTCGTGTCTCACTTCACGATTATTCTTGTTCAGAAGTGGAGCCTTGATTGCAGGGACAGGGCAATTAAAATTGTGCCTTAGAACAACAAAAGACCGAAAAACAGAAAGAGCTCTAATATGGTCGTGTAAAAGGAGGAGCAGCTGCCACGCTGGCTCAGCTTATGGTGTTGCACTGCTAAGCACGAGGTCGAGGGATGGAATCCAAGCCGCGGCGGCCGCATTTAGATGGGGGCGAATGCAAAAGCGCCCGTATCCCGAGCATTGGGGAAACGTTGAAGATCCCCAGGTGGTCGAAATTTTCGGAGCAGACCACTATGGCGTGCCTCATAACTCATGTCGTGGTTTTGGATCGTAAAACCTCAGAAGTTAATTTAATTTTTTTTCATTTTAATTTTTTAATTTTTTTAAATTTAATTGTTTCACTTTCATGAACTCCTGACATGAATAGCAACGCGAGCACTTATGGCGCAGGCCACCAACTGAACCTGTGACAGCAGCTTGAAGCTGTCAGCGTTGTAGGCATGCCTCGTTGCCACAGTTCTAATTATTAATGTGATCTTGCTGAGTTAGCTATATTACCTGTATCCAGGAACCTACTGTTATCTCAGTAACGCATTCAAGCAGAAGATTGGAAATGAAATAAGAGTAAACGTGAATTACATTCAATTACAATACGGGAAGTTATTCCGGTAGAAGGATTTGCCAGGGGTCTATTTCTTCTAACAGTGTAGCTTCCAACTATACTCTAAGTATACATACGCGTTTGGCACCTTAATGAAATAAAACAGGCAATTTAATACTTTACGGCGGTTTTCTTTGGAAATGTAGAACTTGAAATGCCGCGCTCACGTACGATGCATTAGTAATCCTGAAAGATTTTTCTGAACTTTCTTTAACTAATTCTTCGTAGGGTCAGTTATATAGCGGCTTAGGTGCGTCTTCAAACGCGTATTTAGAAGATGTACGCCGATGTACCTGCGTTAGCATAAGGCAGTCACGCATAGATAGCAAGTGCGCTGTTCCTTGTTTGCAATTAGTCTAAACTGTGTTTCGGATTTGTTCTTCAAGCGCCATTTAACAAGACCCATAACTGGTCTAAATAAGCACACAGTGCTTACTACTTAGCATCTGTACTCTGTTCAAATTTCTGCGGGAGATTCACCGCCCCTATAGCGAAGCACCTCTCAAGTGACGCGTACTATGGAGGCGCTGCTGTTTTTAAAGCAAAAGCTTTACTAACCGCGTCAACCCGAGTTTCGCCATCACCAGCAATTTGACTTTCATTTGATCGCAGCTACACCGTAGCCTCGGCAGCGCATCACCTGACTCGCCGCGCCGAGCTCCACCGCCACCGCCGCCTAGGTGCATGCGCTCTCCGCAGCTGGGGTGCCGCCTGATCACGTGACTCGCCGCACGCCTGGCTAAGAGGAGCGCCGCGCTCGCCTGGTCAATGCCAGCTTGGCCATGGATGTGATCGAGGCCGGGCCGTCTTCTCTGAGCTATATCTGAGCGTTGCAAAGTTGCAAAGCAATACCAATATCCTGCAAGAGCTACCGCTTAGTCGTAAGACTTTGAATTTAGGCCTTTGACGCCCCCTTTTACCCAGTCCCGTCAAAATAAGACTGTTCTGTGAGATCGTCTTTGCAGATAATTCAAAATGCCTAAAAAATTATTGCTACTAAGGTAAGCTCATAAACAAAGTGTTTTTTGTCACAATTTTTTGTTACAATTTCCACACGGTATAGCCACAAGATTAAGATGCATTTTTTTTTTCAATAATTCGTAAGCATAGATAAAGGACAACGCACGTATCACTTTGACTGTACCCTTGAATCACTCAAAACTTTAAGGTTAGGTTTACTTTTTCGCTTACTTCAGATGCCGCCGTGTAAATAAAATAAGAAGAAAATGGAAATATTGTAGGTGCCATACGAAAAAACTAATTTTTCTTTGCTTCAGCTTGAAATGACCCCGCAAAAAGAGTGATTCGGATTGTTGTTCACTGTCTGTGTACACTGATGTTTCAGTTCGAAGAAGAGGCATTTTGCGATTTGAAATACAATGCAAAAAGTTCTATCTTGCTAAGAACGACCGTTATTTTTTCTCCATCACGTAAATGCTGCGCCTATAAGAATTTGATTAGAACTCTGCAACACATACGTACAAGAGAGAGAGAGAAAATGATAAAAGAAAGGCAGGGAGGTTAACCAGGACTGAGCCCGGTTGGCTACCGTACACTGGGGAAAGGAAAGGGGGGCGGAAAGATGAAAAGAAGAGAAAGTCCACTGGAGATATCAGTCGGTCACTCAATCCGAATCACAGGCGCTCACTCAATCCGGTCGCTTTCAAATATCGCAGCAGCGCTTTTGTGGCCTTTTGTAGCTGCGATATGCGAGGCCATGGTCCCAAGATCTTCTTCAAGGTGAACGGCTTCCCATCTAGCTGATTGAGAGCTGTGCAGAGGTCTTGCCTTTCGTTTTCATAAGATGGGCAGTAGCACAGTAGGTGTTCTAT
Organism: Dermacentor albipictus; assembly: GCF_038994185.2. Taxonomy (NCBI): domain Eukaryota; kingdom Metazoa; phylum Arthropoda; class Arachnida; order Ixodida; family Ixodidae; genus Dermacentor; species Dermacentor albipictus. The sequence continues at coordinate 155,953,172 of NC_091824.1, read as the reverse complement.
GGTTTCCTCGACACCGCAGGCGTTGCACTCGGCGCTATCAGCCATTCCAATCAGAAATGCATAAGCATTTGTGAATGCGACTCCCAAACGTAAGCGGCACAGCACTGTTTCCTCATTTCGCGGAAGACCTGGTAACAGCCGCAGTTGCATAGAGGGATCGAGGGAATGCAAGCGGTGGTGAGTGAATTCAGATGTGTGCCACTTCTCCAATGTCAAAGAGTGCGCTAGCTTGCCTAAGTGTTGGGCTGCATCGGTCCGCGATAAAGGTATTGAAACAAGGGTTGCTCCTTCGTGTGCTTTTCTAGCAGCTTCGTCAGCGAGGTCGTTGCCGGAGATACCGCAATGACCAGGCAGCCACTGAAACACGACGTCGTGTCCTTTCGCGATCATGACATGGTGCATTTCTCGTATCTCCGACACGAGTTGTTCACATGACCCGCGACGAAGAGATGCCAGAAGACATTGTAAGGCCGCCTTGGAATCGCAGAATATAGCCCACCGATTAGCCGGTTGGTTATTAATATAATCAACGGCACCTCGGAGGGCAACAAGCTCCGAACCAGTCGATGTTGTCAAATGAGAAATCTTGTATTGGATGCTTAGTGATCGTGATGGTATAACCACTGCGCTGGTGGAGCTGGTCTGAGTGGAAGAGCCATCCGTATATATGTGTATTCGATCAAAGTAGAAAGTGTGCAAACAATCCAGAGCTGCTTGCTTCAAGGCCAAGGTAGGCAGGTCGGTCTTCTTTCTTATTCCTGGAACCGTAAGACGCACTTGAGGCTGTTTTAAACACCACAAAGCTGAGGTTGAACGTGCAGAGGGTGTGAAACCCGATGGTAAGGTGGCACGATGGATGCTGACCTTGTTGGAGAAAGACGCCTGTGGTCGTCGTTCCGGCAGGCACGCAAGAGAGCTTGACTGCATCCGTGAAACATGACGAACATGGGCTCTAAGCGTTTCGGTACTAATATAAGTCGTGATCGGATGGTCTTGAGCCATTACAATGGTTCCAGCTGTTGAGGCGCTGCGCGGAAGGCCTAGGCAAACACGTAGTGCCTGCGCCTGCACGCTCTGAAGTTCTCGAAGATTTGACTTGCATGTTTTAGCAAGCACGGGAGAACTGTAGCGTAGGAATCCGATGAACAGTGCTCGATATAACTGTAGCATGGAGCCCACTGACGATCCCCATCTTTTGCCGGCGATGAACTTGAAGACGTGAACAATAGATGTGGGCTTCTTCTTTAAGTGGGCAACATGAGGGCTCCAAGTAAGGTCTCGGTCTACAATGACGCCCAAAAACCGGTGACTTCTTTTGTAGGAGATAGGCTGACCATTGATGCATACCGGATAAGGAGTCATCGCTTTTAGCGTAAAAGCGACTAACGCACATTTGTCTGTTGAGATGGTAAGGCCTTGTGCGTGAAGGTAGTCAGATGCCTGTGTTGCTGCTTTCTGTAGCCGTGCGCGAACCTGCAGGCGAGTGACCGCTGATGTCCAGATGCAGATGTCGTCGGCGTAGATTGAAACACGCACTGTTTCCGGTAGGGAGTCGGCCAGCCCAAGAAGCGCGAGGTTGAAAAGAATAGGGCTTAGAACACCACCTTGGGGAACGCCTCGGCATGTGTAGTGGTCGGTAGTCGGACCATGTTCCGTTCGTACGAACAAGGACCTTTGTGTCAAGTAGTTACTGACCCATCGATATACTCGTCCTCCTAGTTCTATTGTCAAAAGTGCGTCTAGAATGGTTTGATGGAAAACGTTGTCGTAAGCGCCTTTCACGTCAAGAAAGAGTGCTACTGATAATCGCTTCCGATATTTTTGTTGTTCCACAGATGTTACTAAATCGATGACATTGTCAATCGATGAACGACCCCGTCGAAATCCCGCCATAGAGTCAGGGTAAATCTTGTGGTGTTCAAGGTACCATTCGAGACGCATGAGGATCATACGTTCCATGAGCTTCCCGACGCAGCTGGCAAGAGCTATAGGCCGATAGGATGCCAGTTCGAGCGGTGACTTTCCTGCTTTTAGAAGCGGTACCAGACGGCTGCGTTTCCATTCCTGTGGGGCGACACCATCTTGCCATGAACTATTAAAAATGCTGAGGAGTTCTCTTCGTGCTTCTCTGCCAAGGTGGCGCAAAGCAGTATATGTTATGCCATCGGGCCCCGGTGAAGACGAACACTTACAGAGCGCCATAGCAGCTTCTAGCTCTTCCATAGAGAATGGAGCGTCCATACTTGCATCTCGTGGGCCGGGGATGTTGCCTAGAGCCATGTCAGGGACTGAAACTGTGCCGCCGGCGACGTTCGCACAAAATTCCTCTGCGACGTCTATCTCACAGCGGTTTTGATAAAGAGCAAGGGCGTTGAATGGGCGTCGTTGCTGGGGACTTGAGCAAAGACCCCGTAGGGTACGCCATACACAGGACAATGGCTTGCGGGGGTCTAGTGAGTCGCAAAAACATTTCCATCTTTTATCCGCTAGCTTATCCATACGGCGTTTGATCTTCTTTTGCATGCGCCGAGCTTCTCTGAGGTCAAGAATTGACTTCGTGCGCCTGTACCTCCTTTCCGCTCGGCGACGTAGTGCACGAAGCCTTTCCAATTCAATGTCATTCTCTGTACGCTTTGATGGATTTGTGAAGCAGCGTGTACAATCTTGCATAGCGTCCGCAATTATGTCTTCTAATCTGCGTGGAATATGTGTCTTGCATGTGTCTTCTACGCGATCTTGAAAGACTGACCAGTCGATTTGGCGAGAAACAACCGGTATAATGTGGCGTCTAGTCCATCAATTCTCACATAGGTCGGGATATGATCACTTCCATGGGTTTCAATATCAGTGAACCACTGCACGCTCAAAGTCAGGCAACGTGACACCAAAGTCAAGTCAAGGCAGCTACTGTACGTAGTTCCTCGCAGAAATGTCGGGCTTCCGTCATTTAGAAGACACAGGTTGTGGCCTGATGCAAAGGATACTAGTGACCTGCCCCTCGAATTTATCCTGGAGCTTCCCCATATATGGTGGTGAGCGTTGAAGTCCCCTGTTATTATCCAAGGACCGGGAGTAGCAGCCATAATATATTCCTGTCTTTTTCTGTCAAACTGACTTGTTGGGGAAAGGTAGACGCCGATAAGAGTGAAAGACAGCTTCTTCTTTTTCACAGTAACACAGACGTATTGGTTGCCGTCGTGTGGCGCTACTTGTTGGGAAAAAATTGGAGGACGCTTAAGCTTCGCCTTCAAGAGTGGGACGCGACAGCGTTCCCGTCGACCCGCCAAGGGGTATAAGACAATGCGCTACGGCACAGCGATCACTTACGATGCGCCCCGCATCGGACTTAGCGCCCACCTATCACGCGGTGAGCGTCGAGCAACGCAGCGTTCGCCGCGGCAACGAAACGTGCGCCTGAGCGAAAGAAACGAACCAAAGAACTCGGTGTCTCGGAGGGGCCAAACGTCGTCTCAGCCAAACGTCGTGATCGGCACGGGCAGAGAGATAGATAGTAATCTAAAGCGGGAGCACGGCGAAGCGTCGTCAGGGGAGAGGGAGTCCCGCGACGCGCCTGGCAGCGGTCCCAATGCGCGCGCGGCGCGCCTCCTGTCGGGGCAGCGCCGTACATTGAGAGGAGGGGGTCTTCTGTGTTTGCCGCAAGATGGCTCTGCGTGTGCGGAAAGCGCAGAAGAAATGCAGCGGAAACGCACTTCGCAACTCGTGTAATTGTGACTTCTGTACGTTACATGTTCATAATTACCGATATACACCGCAGTATAACTTTCCACGGCTCGTTTCGAAGGCAACACCGCATTCACTAGAGGCGCGTTTGCACCGCTTGGAAGCATCGAACTCGTGGCTGAGTGGTAGCGTCTCCGTCTCACACTCCGGAGACCTGGGTTCGATTCCCACCGGGCCAATCTTGGAAATTGCTTTTTATTTATGAAGCGCCTGCCGTGATTTATCGCTCACGGTCAACGCCGCCGACGCCGACGCCGACGACACCGGCTTTTCTGCGACACGAGCTCCTTAACGCTATCGCGTTAAAATACGTAAGGTCCTTGCGAATGTAGACCAGAACCTTACTGCTACGGACACACGTGTTGGAAACAAAAGATTCATATCCCGATAGTCTTATGGAGGCTGATAAGTTCGGTTCACAGATGACCAGTATAGGAAAATGGTTTGCAAAAATTGGAGGACGCTTAAGCTTCGCCTTCAAGAGTGGGACGCGACAGCGTTCCCGTCGACCCGCCAAGGGGTATAAGACAATGCGCTACGGCACAGCGATCACTTACGATGCGCCCCGCATCGGACTTAGCGCCCACCTATCACGCGGTGAGCGTCGAGCAACGCAGCGTTCGCCGCGGCAACGAAACGTGCGCCTGAGCGAAAGAAACGAACCAAAGAACTCGGTGTCTCGGAGGGGAAACGATCTACGCCAGCCGTCAGCCGCCAGCCGCCAAACGTCGTGATCGGCACGGGCAGAGAGATAGATAGTAATCTAAACCGGCAGCACGGCGAAGCGTCGTCAGGGGAGAGGGAGTCCCGCGACGCGCCTGGCAGCGGTCCCAATGCGCGCGCGGCGCGCCTCCTGTCGGGGCAGCGCCGTACATTGAGAGGAGGGGGTCTTCTGTGTTTGCCGCAAGATGGCTCTCCGTGTGCGGAAAGCGCAGAAGAAATGCAGCGGAAACGCACTTCGCAACTCGTGTAATTGTGACTTCTGTACGTTACATGTTCATAATTACCGATATACACCGCAGTATAACTTTCCACGGCTCGTTTCGAAGGCAACACCGCATTCACTAGAGGCGCGTTTGCACCGCTTGGAAGCATCGAACTCGTGGCTGATCGGAAACACTCCCTGTTAAAACTTGGTTGAATTCGAGGGGTTGCTTTGTGCCGTGGTCAACCAACTGTCGGCTCTGTCCACGTGCCGAAACCATAGATCACTGTTTTATAGACTGTAGGGACGCTGTATTTTTTTGGGATATTCTTCAAAGGACGCTTAAAAAGGACATTGACATGACTCCATACTCAATTAGGTTTCTACCGTTTAAGGTTACAGGTGGTCCTCCCTATGACATGTTCATTGTGCTTGGTTTATATAGCCTGTGGAGAAGCAGACTCTGTGATCGCCATGCCGAAAGCCCGCGAACTACAAAATCCTTCTTTCGCGAAAGTGCTGCGTGTGTAAGAAGTGTGTACGCTGTGCAGGAACCTCCGCCAGACTGGATGCACTTGTTGGATGCATGTGTGTGTTTGCCTGAGTTTTAGGTGTGTAGTTGTGTCCACTCAGTAATACACCTTCAGTTTTCTTTTCCATGTAATAAAGAAAAAAAAAAAGAACTCGTGGCTGAGTGGTAGCGTCTCCGTCTCACACTCCGGAGACCTGGGTTCGATTCCCACCGGGCGAATCTTGGAAGTTGCTTTTTATTTATGAAGCGCCTGCCGTGATTTATCGCTCACGGTCAACGCCGCCGACGCCGACGCCGACGACACCGGCTTTTCTGCGACACGAGCTCCTTAACGCTATCGCGTTAATACGAACTGTCGAAAATACAAGAGCTTACGATAGAGCGACCATCATCCAACATTCTGGCATTGCTACCATACATTTTAGCTAAAGGCATTGGTTGCGGCAATTTAGGTTATCGTGGGTAATTTTCTTTCTTTCTCTCTGCCACAATTCACATTTATGCTTTACAGTAAATAAATAAAATGCGCCTGGAATGCAAGAACGAGGACAATAGCTCTCAGGATAGGCTAAATACTTTAACATTAACATAATATTATTAGCATGAGGCTGCATTCGCTAACTAACGCCCAGTCCTAATTGAATTCGCGGCACGGGTTCTCACATCCTCCCTAACACTTTCTTATGCTAAATCCCCGAACCGGCTTGTGCAAAGAACAAAATCAAACAAACATTTGCACTAAATGCGTGAGTTTGTTTACACATTTAACTCTCGCTGTCAAAGTGCCCATAACGCTGTCATCATTGGTACCAGTTTACAGACTTCGCAAAAACCAAAATCAAAAGAGACGCATGGCAAAAATTACAACATCGAAGAAACCGAAAAAGTTGCATGTCTACACGTGTGACAGCTGATGAACTGAAGATTATGAGCACATACGTCTTCAGTAACTCACCTTTTTGCATAAGTGTAAATGTACAGGTACCTGCCTAGCGTCAGCCATTTCAGTGCACATCTTATATTCAGCCTGTTGCCAATATATTTTGCCAATTTGCTTTACCTTCTTGCCATGCATGTTTCGGGCAGTTGCAGAATATCCGCATCATCTTTTCTCTGACTATTTCTCGGCGCAGGAATCCGATTTCAGAGTGTGCCAATGGCTGCATATACTAATAGCCTGCAAGACATTTAAGGCAACAAGGACGTCAAAGTGCTTATTCATTGCTTCTAGCTTGATGGTATTGTGCATTAAGGCACCCAAAAGTGGTGACATAGTAACATCTACGTACACTAAAAGTTGCAGAGTGCTTCTGCTTGGGCAGGTTGGTGAGAGATCTTGTATGTTTATACAGGGTGAGAATATAGGGACAAAGGTATATCTACACACAGGATCATGCGTGCATGTGTATTTTTGTCGTCTTATTTTCCCACTGTTTAACTTTGCGACATAGCTCACTTATGAGCAACATCGTTTTTAGCTTATTGTACCAATAACACATGGCTAATGCTGGTTCAGCTACTCGTGAACGATGAAAAAAAAACTGAACTTTCTTTACTATTTATTTCTTATTAACTGTAGTTCATGGCCCCTTTTCTCTTTGTGCAAAGATATTCTTATTCACTAAGGCACCACTGTTGTGTTCTTGTAAAACCATTTATAGCCACGCAAAAAAGTGTGCTGCTGTGATTTAAGGATTTGATCATTTCAGGTAGGTATGTGAAAACTGTTTAACCGTTATCATCGCAGCGGACATATCATTTTAGTCAGCAGCATACAATTGGTACTGCTTTTGAAGTGTATCATAAAATGCACTGAACATTCCCTATTCATGCTTGAATATCGAGGCAGGGAAGAACAAACATTTTCAATAAGACACTACCACAACAATGTCAAAAGCGCGTTTTGAGCCGAGATGCACTCTTCACGCAGTCCCGTAGCTTTTCTTGCGACTGCAGATCTTCTTCACGGGCCTGAAAGACGAAAAGAAGGGGAAAAATAAAATCAGAAAGGGGAAGTGACACTGCACTTAACGTCGTAGGAATTTAGGTCCCGGTCTTCGGCTGCATTGATATCTACATCTGCTCACACCTCGAAGTTCCGACTAAAACTAAGGACGAAACAGAAATAATGGCACCCGCGCACAGCCCTTGAAACACTTGCGTTATCTTAATGTGTTTCATTCTTGTCAAAGGTACTGAACACACTTCCATTGGTTTAATATTTTGTTACTTATGCTTACTAATGTGGCAGCAAATTTCTTCCATACCTGTTACGACACATACGGATACAAAAGCCGCGTGTTTTCGGCAATGTTTAGCCAACTTGTATAGCAACAGCAAGTACTACCGTTTAACAGACAGTTTAATCAGTGTGGTCTATAATAAACATTAAGAGAAGCCGTGTTTTAGTAGCACATTTATGAAGCAATTTTTGACACCCTGTCTTCAGGCGCTGGTAGGCTTCCTCCTTTTCTTGAGTAATAAGATTACAGGATCTGGTAACAATGAAAATTGCTTAACATGATGTAATCAATGGTGCAGTAACTCGTGAAGCAGGTTCTGCTATTTTTAGGACCATTCCCGGTTTCTTGGCATATTGAAATTCAGTCAGTTCGTACGTTGCTGAAGAACACCAATTATGAAGCCTTCCTTTTTTTTCAGCTGATGTTTGGAACTGCAATCACGCAGAATACAGCAAAGTTCTCGCTTTGAAATTTCAGGACCCGTCATTAACAGCTCAATCTGTATTTAAAAATTTCGAGAAGCTCCGACTGCTTTGACAGTATCATGGCTTAAATTTCAATTTTTCCGTTCATACTTTTTCGTCTTGTAATTTCTGCTGCAAATGCAATATTGTAACGTAATTATTGAAGGCCATATATAGTTATATATTTAGGCAGAAGCCAAAATTTCATTTTATACCGCCATTGAAACGCCGAACTTTTCAAAAACTCATTCAATTTAAAGCGAATGATGCGTGCCACTGGTATTTATACCTGGAGGGACGAAGCACAAGACAAAACCATTAGAAGCATACCATGTTGGTAAACCAAATTTACTTAATGTAGAAAAAAAAACTGTTTGGCCGAACGTGCATTCAAATGAAGACAAAAAGAGGTGACAAAGGGGCATTTCCAGAAATAAACATTTTCAATTTTTTTTCAAGCAGACGCTTGATTTGTTAGCTTATCATGAAATATGTAACCATGCAGTTCTGAATTCGTTTGTCGCTCGTCTGTCACTCTAATATTGCTATAAAAACACTAGAAGCTATGTGAATCATTTAAATACATAATGTTTAGGATGTGTTGCCGCCTTTGATTTGCTACGGCTACTTGTTTCAAATTGAAAGGCTAAGAATGAAGGTCACTGATATGGAAAAAGAAGCATAAAATGGCGCTCACTCAGTCATAAAGTCATGCCAGACGAACTAGCAAGAAAGGCGCAAAAAACACACAGATACCAGTGCAGTCAATTAACCACACTAAATTCAATGCAAAGGCTAGCCACATAGCTACAATAAAGTAAGGGCAGATAGAAGAAATAAAATGAGTTGACATTAAGGCACATGAATCTCAGCCCAGAAAAATGGCGCAAAATTGGGCCGATGCTTTCTACCTCCTTCAACGAACTTCCAGTTTTTTTAAGTCAATCTTGAACAACTTGGTACTTAAAGAATGGCGTTTTTCATCGAGATTGTGCAGAACTCGCACAAGCCTTCTCGATGTCTTATTATAGCGCTGATATCTGAAGGTTGCACTGGCACTTAGCGGAGCCAAAAGCTCCCATTATTGCACGCCTAACTGCGTCAGCACGCAAACGACGGGGTGGTGTTGGCGATACGATGTACACTGCGCCCAATTACGCACACTCAAAGCTCACACCTCTTGATAAGATGCCGAATCAGCAGATTCGTGTGTCAAAGATTAGTGGCAAAGTACCTTGTACCAGAGAATTCACATTCATGAAGCAGTACCGGCTTCTACTTGGCTTACATCTAAACAAATGAAATTAAGGTGTGCTTTTACGTACTCAAACCATTATTTGATTAGGAGGCAAGCCGTAGTGAGAGACTGCGGAATAATCTTGACCACCTGGGGTTCTTTGACCTGCACTCAATGCATGGTACACGGGTGTTTTTGCGTTTCATGCCGATTTAAATGCGGCCGCCGCGGCCGGGATTCCATCCCGCGCCCTCGGCGTAGTAGCGCAATGCCTTAGGCGCTACGACACCATGGCGGGTGGCTTACGTTTTAACTGCATTAACTGGTCTAAGCCCACTCACAACAACCATTTATCTTGCAGTAGGTATCGGCCGAGAAATGCGAAACCATCACCATCGTAATCTGCCGCAGTCTTGTCAACAGACGAAACGTGAGCTTTCCAGGGGCTTCCTCAGAAATGAGGTGCCAGACGTTGTGGGACATTTCTCAACAGCACGCAAAAACCCGAACCTGATACGACAGCTGAGACCACCGTGCAGAGATTACCGACTAGACCGTGCTCAGGACTCTTACGTTGCGGGGTCTTCCGACAGTGCAAGGCCGTGGTGCTGAGAGCACTGACGGGCGTGAGAGGAAAATTTCCCCTGCGAGTGAAAATATTACGCAGCAGTGCGCTTGACGAGCACAGAGCCTCCAATTTCATTCAGTGTCCGAAGAAACGCCGAGCAAGCGCTGCCCTAAAATGAAGTCAGCGGTGAGTGCAGAACGTGATATTTGCCATTCGTGAAAATTTGCTCGAATCATTCTAAATGAGAGTCCGCCTAAAGCAAGAACTTCATCCTCAATATTGAAAATGCTTCGAAGCTTCACTGACTAAAATTTTGTATGGTAATTCGAGAAAAATTGTGTAAGCGGTCTTTTTTTGTTTTTTTTTAGTTTTACCTCCTTCACGTAATATCAGCACACATGCAAACGTGAAAATTACTCGAGTGCATTGTTACGTTGTTGGGTTCACTTGCATGTGTAGCGGCGACAATAAATTCTAGAACGTACCTTCGGGACTACTTCAGATTTAGGAGCCGGCTACAGAGCGATGGAAGGCCCAAGTTTCATCTATATAATTAGGTGGAAAATACGCTCCGTTCAGTTATTTTCTTCGCGCATTTCAATTCATTAAGACGATCATCTGCATATCTCACTCAATGACAAGATATGACTTGAGCGGAAAATCTTTTTGTGCTTCAATAGCCTTGAGACAACGTGCGATTTTGCTCCGTGGTTAAACCTTAATGAACGCAGCGAACCACTCCAATGTTCGCATAATCTTTTCTATTGGGCTCAGTATAATTACCTAAGGTTGGTTAACAGATTTAAGAAAATAACGTTTGCTTTTCCGTTATAACCGAAAAACACAAACATTTTTTTAACTATAGTACCCACGTATACAAACTTCCGAGTCTTTAATACCTGTTTAATGGAAATTTGAAGAAGCTTGGCGCAAATTATAAAAATATCAAAATATTTTCATAACACGGGCAAAAATACAAACTTTCTCCTAATTATGAAAATTTTCAGTGAAACAGTAAGAAAAGTGGGACCAGACATTGTAATGACGTTTTCACGACGTTTTTGTCTTTCATGAATGGCTCTGCATTGCCGTCCCATGACCATCGTGCTATGTGTTAGCCAGCCAGCCATCCATTCCCCTGCAAGATGACGAAGTTGCCTTGTTAGATCTTGGGTAACGAGAATTAATTACCTCGTGCCATAGTGATTTCTTTGTCGTGACATAGAGTAGCGACATGCGTATCAGCGTCGAAATATGCGCCATCTGCTGTATAAAGGTTGTTTTTGATATAATGTATCTGCGTATGTCGGCGAAGGCTGGAGGTTGGTTATGTGACAAGTGTTATATATTGGTTGTCTTCTTCCAATAAACAATTGTTAGTCAGAGCCGTATTGTGTCGCCTTCTATTGCTCTTGTCCGTGTCTGTCGCTCTGTAGCTACCATGAATGCTATCGACAAAAGTCACACCTAGAGCTTTTAAAAATATTTGGCGAATACTTAAAGTACGTACGAACAAAAGAGATGCGTGCTGGTGTATAATTATTAGGAAAAAAGTGATACGACAATGCTGATAGTGATAACTACATCCTACATAACGATAAGTATTGAGCACAGATAGCAGTACATGTACAAAAGAATCCCATTCTCTTTCCAGTTCTTAGCATGCGTCATCCTATGTTGGGGAGCCGCATCAGGTCGCAGCATCACCAGAAGACACTTTAGATGGTGGCCGTCGGAAGCCAACCACGAAAGGTTTCCCCTTGGATTGGCTGGCCAAGACCCCGTTACCGGCGAGTCTAGTTCTGCTGAAATAACTCGTAGGCTGGCCTCGGGCGCTTACAATGGTGCTCACAGAGGCAGCTACAGTGGTGGCTATGGTGGCGGCTATAGAGGTAGCTACGGGGGTGGCTACGGTGGTGGTTACGGAGGTGGTTATGGTGGTGGCTACGGAGGCGGTTATGGCGGTGGTTACGGAGGCGGTTATGGAGGTGGATATGGAGGTGGCTATGGTGGTGGTTATGGAGGCGGCTATGGTGGTGGTTATGGAGGCCAAAGTGGAGTCGTCACAAGTGGAGAAAGTGGCAGTGATATCAGAAGCAGCAACGGACAAGGTGGTGGAAGCGCAGGTGGAAGCACCAACGAAACTAGTAGCAGCAGCAGGTATGGAGGTGGCTTCGGTGGCGGCTATGGAGGTGGACACAGCAGCAGTCTTGAAAGCCACAGTAGGGTCATGAGTAGTGGTGAACGAAGCAGCGATTTACATAGAGGCGGAAGTAGAAACCGTAATGAAACAGGAACAGGAAGTGTTACAAGATACGGAGGAGGCTACGGAGGGGGATACAGAGGCAGTTACGGCGGAAGTTATGAAGGAACAGCAACGAGTGGCACAAGCACCACTCATACCAGAAGCGGGAGTGGTCACGTTGGAGGAAGTGCAAATGAAAGTGGGAGGGACAGCTCATACAGAGGCGGCAATGGAGGTGGTTACGGAGGTGGTTATGGAGGTGGTTATGGAGGTGGTTATGGAGGTGGCTACGGTGGCCGTCATACAGAAATGAGTGCAGGAGTAAGTGGTGCTGAAAGTGACAGCCATTCCAGAAGTGGGAGCGCATACGTCCGCGGCTACGACCGCAAAAATGAGGCAGGTAGTGCCAGCCGATATGGAACTCGTTCTGGAGCTGGTTACAGAAGTGACTACGGAGGTGGCTACGGAGGTGGCTATGGAGGGCATAGTAGGGTACTAAATGCTGAAGAAAACAGCACTGACACCTCAAGTGGCAGTGGATACGCCAGTGGCAGCAACAGTGGAACTGCAAGTGGTAGCATACATGGAGGTGGCTACGGAGGTGGACATGGAGGCGGCTACCGTAGTGGTTATGTAGAGCGCACCAGGGTCGTGAACGCTGGCGAAAGTGTTACTGACACAAGACGTGGCAGCGAACAAGGCAATGTAGGCATGAATGATACAGGAAGTGGCAACAGATATGGAGGCGGCTATGGAGATGGCTACGGTGGCGGTTATGGAGCACAGAGACGGGTCGTAGGCAGCCTCGGAAGCGACAGCGACAGGGCCAACGGCAGCGGATCTGGAGGTGGATACGGAAGTTACGGTGGTGGTTACGGAGGAGGTTACGGAGGCGGCTACGGGGGCAGCTACGGAGGCCATAGTAGCATCGTCATTGACAGCGAAAGCGGCTCTAATATCAGGAGCAGCAATGACTACGGGCGGGGAAGAGGCAGCAATGAAACTGGTAGTGACAATGCATACCGCCGTGGATACGGTAGTGGTTATGGTGGAGGACACGGTGGTGGTTATGGAAGCAGGAGTAGGGTTGTGAATGGAGCCGAAAGTGACAGCGAAAATAGTAGAAGCAGCGCATATGGTAGTAGAAGAGGAGACATAAGCGTGAGTGAAACTGACGGCGAAACCGGTGGATATCGAGGCGGAAACAGAGCAGAAAGCGGCAGTGAAGCAGGAAGCGGAGGAGGAGGATATGGAGGTGGAAGCGGTGGTGGAAGCGGTGGTGGAAGCGGTGGTGGAAGCGGTGGTGGACGCGGTGGTGGAAGTGCTGGTGGAAGTGGTGGAGGAAGCGGTAGTGGAAGCAGTGTAAGAAGCAGCAGCGATGGAGACAGAAGCAGGAATGAAGCCAACGATGAGAGTGAGAATAGCCGTGGCTTTGGTCGCGGTTCCGGTGGCAGTCGTGGCGTATATGGTGGCGTATACAATAGTGGGTACACTGTCCGATATGGAGAAAGAACAAGCTCACGTGTTGAAACTTCCCGGGCTGGTGTGCCATGTGTCACAGTGCGCAACTGCGGCAGCCTACTGACAGCCGCCATGGCTGTCCAACCAAGTGTCGGCCGTTCGCATAATCAGCATTTGACGTCAAGGGGACACGTGCAAGAAATCGTCGACGAAAGTCAAGCGCGGCTACGTGTCCAGCAGGACATTAGTTCTCCGCGAGCGACGGAAAGTAATGAACTCTTGAGCGACGACTGAAATCCTTATGTCAACCACCTAATGTCATGATAGCAGTCAATGCGTCGCATCGAATTCGACATTGGGAATCAACCTTTGAGCAGGTTACTTCAGCTTTGGCAATAAAGATTCAATATTCACTATTTGTAATTGGCCAGTTTTCTTGTTAAATGAATCGTAGTACTAAGTTCTTCGTTCTAGAATCTACCCGGGCCTTTCAATGACGGTACTGTTCCCACTGTCACAGGTAAGCGAACTTCTTTTTTTCCTTTTACTACTTATTTGTGGACAGAATCGGAACATCACCAGAAACTAGAAAAAAAGACATCGACTACGCAGCACCTTAGCGAATGGCTATGCTAAGCAGCTCCACTGTAGTGCACCCCTTCACGTGACCTGAATATTAGTCTAAACTTGAACGACACTGTGAACTCCTCAGTAACTATCGTCACGTTGTGAGTTGCAGCTTTCAATTAATGCGAGCATGAAAAGCAAGAAAAAGACGGCATTCCATGGCATCTGTTGGGGAAGACAAAAGGAATATTTCTCACAGGAAAATGTAGATGGTGTTTATTAGGCTGTCCAAAAGCAGCCATCAAATTTACTAATGACTTTCAATACTAATTCAATTACTTTTAAAGAGAGTTTAGGCAGTAGCGACAAGAGAAAGAAAGAGAGCAGCAATAAAATTGGCACACTCCCACTAAGGCTACTTGCTGGTAGCGCCAAAACAGCAGCGAACGTTGTTAAAAAAATAAAATACAGAAACTTTGTTTTGGGGGAGTGATTTGAGTAATTTCCGAAGACGGATTCATGCCTTTGGTGCAACAAGCATTACATATGCACCCGCACATCACCTTGCAACTTAACTCCCACTGCCAGAGCGCATCCTGGTTCTGCACCCGACTCCCTGCGCTAATCGTACAACAATTTAGAAATTTATTTTAGAACTTCATTTTAATTTTGTGTATATATATATATATATATATATATATATAGTGAAGTAGACGCGCGTATGAAGCGGTTTATTGACGTTTCGGCCGGGGTCCGGCCTTCATCAGAATACATTGCATGGTGTCAGTACAGTTAATATACATGTGCTTATCAACCAAATGAAGATACGTTAACATGAAAAACGAATAAAATGGGCGAACAAAATACATCCGAATCGTTCAAAGGATAGCTGACACGTGTATAGACCGATGGCGATTACAAACATATAATCTAAGATACAAAGCATAAAAACGTACCGAAATGAATGGCAGTCGTCAATTGCTACGAATGTGCATCACCCGAGAAACTCATCGACAGCGACACAAGTTTGCTAGCCCTTATTTTGGAACTAAATAACTTCGAATTTGAAGGACAACACTATGTGCAAATTAGTGGGACGTCTATGGGTACGCGATTTGGCCCGAACCACGCCAATATATTTATGGGTCAGCTAGAAGATAAATTTTTGCTAACCAGGACCTTAAAACCTTTTTACTACAAACGTTACATTGACGATGTTTTTCTGATTTGACCTCATGGGGAACAGGAACTGCTTTCTTTCATATCTGACTTTAACAATGCCCATCCATCTATATCGTTTTCTCACACGTATTCTGCATCTACTATTAACTTCCTTGACGTCAGCGTTTCAGTGCTAAATTATAAACTATCTACTGCCTTATACAAAAAGCCGACAGATAGATGTCAATATTTACACTTCGATAGCAGTCACGTTAAACATTGCAAGACCAGCATTCCTTATAGCCAAGCCTTACGTTTTAAAAGAATTTGTTCTGAGCAATCAGAGTTTCAAAAGAATTGTGGTACCCTAAAAAACGCTTTAGCCAAACAAAATTACCCACCACAATTAATTGACGATGCAATAAAACGCGCAGACGTGCATGACCGAAGGACGCTTCTTTGCATTAAGAACAAACCGACTCCCTCACCCCAGGCAAATCTTGTCCTAACCCACACTGCGTCAGTCTCAAATGTTTCGCATGTATTAAAGAAACACCACAATATCCCTAATGCAAAGTGAACGCCTCAAAAACATATTCTCTGATCCGCCTAAAGCAGTATACCGTAAAGCTAGAAATATTCGAGATATACTAGCATCATCATCTAAGACTGACTGCTCTGATGCCATCGGATGCCATCCTTGTCGAAAACCGCGATGTAAAGTATGTCCCTACATGGCCACATCGCAACAGGTTACTAGTACGTCTTCAAACTTTTGTTTAAAAATCAAAGGCGATTTCGACTGTGACACAAAAAACGTAATATATATGCTTAAATGTACGCTCTGCGAAAAACGGTACATCGGACAAACAGAAGGGCCTTTCAGATTCCGCTTTAACAATCATAAATCCCACGCTAACACGTTGCCCAACCTGCCCATCTCAAAACACGTACATCTTCCTGACCACTCATTTGATAAACTGAAAGTCACGTTGCTTGAATCTGGATTTCGCTCAAATTATGATAGAGAAGCCCGCGAATCCTTCCTTATCTATAAGTTTGATACTGTCGCGTGTGGTATGAATGAATGTGTAGGAAAATTGAGTTGCCTGTCTTTGTAGCCCGTCACTTGTCCCGTCTTCTACTAGTACGTCGCTATTCCCCCTTTTTCTGTGTCTGTGTTTGCTTGATAACATAGCACATATTGAGCGCATATCGAACGATTCGGATGTATTTTGTTCGCCCATTTTATTCGTTTTTCATGTTAACGTATCTTCATTATGTTGATAAGCACATGTATATTAACTGTACTGACACCATGCAATGTATTCTGATGAAGGCCGTACCCCGGCCGAAACGTCAATAAACCGCGTGATACGTGCGTCTACTTCACTGTGAATATTTACCCGGACCCAGAACTGCTTTTTTTCTGATATATATATATATATATATATATATATATATATATATATATATATATATATATATATATATATATATAGTTTGCAATTCCTTTTATTTCCTACAAGAACAACAAAAACAGGTTCTGCAAGATACGTATAGTACGTGACGTCAGTCATGTTTGTTCAGTATAAGAGGAGGGCTGAGAGAAGGACACGGACTAACTCCGTCTCATTTGTAAGGTCCACCAATTTGCTGACTGCTTACTGCGCTTGTGAACGGGTGCCTAGTAATATGCGGATCCTAAAGCCAAGCGCAAGGTCGTTCAGGTATTATAAAACGCAGTCAAGCAGTTGATACATCGGTATTCCATATAGTGAAAGCTTTAGCAATATACTCATTAGAAAAAAATGGAACTGTAAATAACTGCACCGCAGTTACTGAACAATTACAACTCGTTTCCGGCTTTTCGTTGAATCAGTGGAGAATATTCATCAAGGGCATGAAATTGACCTGGCTTCGAACCACGTATTTTTTACATGTAAAAGCTCTCGTAGTTCGATATTCGCAATTTTCACTCAGATTTTTAGTCACTCCTCCTTTGAGTAATTTACCTATATCTATTATTTTTCCGCTATTACCCAGCCTAAGGATGAAATCCAGACTGTAAATACAAATTTATCTTAATAGCAACAAGGAACTCAACTGTGTGTAAGGGAAAAAATACATCTAAAATACAAAATTTTCTGTTACGTCCTCAAATTTCTTGGGGCTCCTTTAGGAAAGACAAGCGTGAAGAATGCAAATGGTAAAGAATATTTAAGCATAGCTGGCATAAATAACGGCATATTTCACAGTGAATTTGACCGTGCCGTTCATTATGCATGTTTGACGTCACCAAGAACACAGGCGTAGGAGCGCTGACAGAACAAAAATTTCCAAATCCGGATACCTCTGCCATGATTGCTCGCTGTTGGGCGCAATGGTTCGGAATTCGCCACAGTGGCACCGTGCCTAAGCCACCATACTACTGAGACAGACAAAAAATAGAAACAATGTTTAATGAAAAGGAAAGCGGGCATTACCAAATATGAAATCATGCGAATGCGCCCGAGAGGCAAGCAACACGACAAAGATGAGTAAGCGTGCGACTGCATGACAAGAGCTAGCAGATGGATCGCAAGTCATGTTCCCGTTATATAATGTAACTGACAGCTTTGGGCAAGGTGACGTCAATTACACAACTCATTCGGTGTCACGACGTGTGCTGGACTGACTGCAAAAGCTTGGAGAAGGTGGTTTAAGGCCATGTTAAGTTTTCTCCGTATAGGGTGGGGGACACACTTAAATGAACATTTACGCGCTGGGAAATGGGATTTGATCTCGTACTTCAACGTCATGCTGGAGCTATGCGGTATAACGTATTTGCTATAATAATAAGGAGCCTATGCCACGGCAGTGATAGCACATGCTTAACTTTTAGAAGTGACGCCGCTTCAATTACTGTTGCTAATAATGGTGTAAACTTGTGGCATATGTTCGACTGATTCCTACCATGCTTCGAATCGGCTTTCAGCGGTGCAGAGGCCTTCCGATATTGAAGCCATTCGGATAAAGCACACCAGAGACAAACGCTCAGCTGCTCCCAGTGCAATCGGAGGAGCCATGTGATGAGAATTTTGTCGGGACTCGGTCGTGCTCCGGGCACTCTGACATAGAACGCGGTGCTCTGAATGAACCAGACGAATGCATTCTCAGCACTTGATTTTAACCAGCCGACTGTAAACCGCAACATGAGAGCGCTCTATATAGAGTGCTTCAAAGCGACTCTTCAAATGTTTCATTTGACAGTGTAGAGGGGGGGGGGGGGGGGGCAAGAAAGCGCGTGGCATTTTTGTGACAGCCACATTCGTGTTTTATGCTGTGGCGTATCGCGCTAAGGAGCTTGCCCTGCCACCTCCGACCTCAAAGACACAAAGCTCTCAATATTGTCACCGAAAAAGCACCCCGGAAGCTGGGAGGAGTGAAGTCCCCAGCTACAAAAGTCGAATACGGTGGCTCCCTACAACGCAGCTTTTCATGAATGTGCTCGGACAGGAGGCCTGATCCTGCGAAGAAAGCTGGTACTTGGACCTTTGCTCTCCTAAAAATATTAAATGTTGGAGGCAAAGCCTTTCTTAGCGACTTACCACCCCTTTTCATTATCGGGTATGTTTCTAGCCTCTTATCGTGGGCAAATCCCGGAGTTAGTGTAGCCAAAAAATGTGATCCGATATGTGCTACTAGGACAGCTGGTCACCATGACGTTTCAAATATGTTCAAAATAAAATTGCTCGACGGCAGGATTCAAACAGAGGAGCCCTAGCACTGGACCGTTAGGCCACGGGCGCATGTGCCAGCATCCAGCACATCACGTAAACATGCCGCCGCGTGTTGATTGTCAGAACGCCAGCCGAGGAGCTCCTGCGAAACCCTAATCGCACTGAAGCAAGGAGGGCCTGCACACGGCGCCAAAAACCACTCCGTGGTCCAGACGTAAGAACAACCAACATGCTGTTATACGTTCGCTGCGCACGCTGCCGGTCAACGCTAGGGGTGCCCAGCATTCAGCGCCTGTCTGCACACGTCACGCCACCCATGTTTACTTAGCCAGCTTATGTTTACTGCCATCCATAGTGCCCCTAAAGCTACGAGCCTCAGCTCGTCTCATATTTTAACGTTCTGCTATAGCATTCATTGTTTAGCCGTTATGGCAAAATCGCGATTAAAAAAAAATCAATAAAATTGTCAAACGGTCGGATTCTAACGGAGGAAATCTAACGGAGAAGCCCGACGTAGTAACCATTACGCCACGGGCGATTTCCCCCCTAACGGCGTGACTCGTAATCAGATTCTACTTTTGACATGTTAAATCCCAGAAATTAACTATAATTAACACGTCATCTCACGCAAAATTGTGGACCAATCCCGAAGATGATACGTGTGCAGTGACTACGTCTGTTTTTCACCCCCAACTCGCTCAGAAAAACTTTGTCTTTCATCGACTTTTACTTACTCCTTTTCCTCATCCTCCTTTATAGTTTCAACGTTAACTCCCGTAGTGACAAAAATACTGGCGCTTCGTTTGTGAAGAAAATACTAACAATGATGTTTATGAAGCGATCCTGTTAATCAAGACAGCGCATTGTGGACTGACATTTTGTCGCTTTTCTCCAACTTTGGATGTTTTACTCGTGTATCACTCCTGCGCGGTACAAACATAGCATAAGCGAGTGCGTCGTTCTATGAGAACAAGATAGAAGCAATTAGGATGCATATGTATGCAACCTCACAGTGTCGTTCTATCCCTCATTAAGCGTGGCTGAGTACAGGCTCAGCAGTCACAGGTTAGCTGCACTGATGGACACCCTCATGCGTCGTGTGAAAGCGAGAGCCGCACAGAAGTGGCATTATTTTTTTCGCATCCTATCATGGTGAATTACACGGTGCACACAGAGGAGAGCGAGAATTTATCAGAGTCGAAAACTAGCCTTAACGGGTTACAATAAATATCGACTGTATACAACATATATGCTTTAGTTGGTAAAGTTAAGTGTTAAAGATACCCAAGGGCCAACCGAGCAAGCAACGCTCTCTCGTCTTCTCCCATTCTGCCGAAAAATATTCTGTCCAATTTTCCTCTGCTCTACAAAATCCTTCTATCAGGTCACATAAAGGTAACATAGCAATATTGATGCCATTTTTTTATTTGTTTATATCTTAAAGTACAAGGGGACCAATTTAACAATGGACAGCGCGCCTCGTCGATTTGTTGGGCCCATTCATCCATAGCTCAAGATCGCGTGACTGTCAGGTCAGTGAGGAACATTAGAAAAGGCGCCCCACACACGGAAGAGGATCATTCTCAAAGCTACTCATTATATTAGAAATAATCTTGTGCACGCCTTACTGCAAATAACCTATGCTAATGATTGTTCGCCACCTCCCACTTCACATGAGTTAGCATCTAACCTACACATGCAAAGTTCTAATACACCAGTACCACATTACATTATCCGAAAAAAAGGAAAATATTAATTAAATTAACTGGTTACGTTACAATGTTACGTTCCTAGACTGCAAAATGGTCTTAACAGGCCCTATTTATTGTACCATAGCTAATATGAAACTGATTTTGGGACTGAAATGAAACCCGAAAAAAATGCACAAGAGCGTTATCGTATGCAGATTAAGGCGTACTCAAACTACACTTAAGGCGTACTACACTTTTTAAGCTTGTAGACTGTGGTATTTTCCCCAATCTTGTTATATGGGAAAGAAATAAATCGATTTCCGTTTACAAACTAGGTTGCTTCCGAGATTTCCGCCGCCATGATGTAGGTTGCCTCGATGATTGCCCCGAGCTCCCGCGTGCACAAATGTACACACGCCGTATTTCTCCGTTCAAGTCGAAGTACCTGCACGAAAGTCTATGGCCATCGCAATCCCTTTTGTGTGTTGCGAAGGGGTACATTTTTGGAGTAGTTGTTCCTGACTCATCCATATAATGGACCGGAGAGCTACAATTTTCAGCAAGTCGCCGATGACCCGAGCTGCTACTTAGGATGATGTCACGTGCTATAGTTCGCATTGTAGTTGTAGTATAGAATGACACCACATTTTGCACTGTAACATTACCACTGCTATTTTCTGGTTTGACTTATCGCCTAAAATGAAAATTTTGTACGGTGTTATGTCACTGGCTTCTCTACAAACAGTAAATGCCAATTCAGCAGGAGCACTATTTTATTTACGGTGCGTTCTTAGGCGTAGTGCGAAGCACCCCCCGCGTCTCAATAGCTTTGATGTTCTGCTAAGGAGCACGAGGACGCAAGTTCGGGTGCCGGCTGTGGCATTTCGATGGGAGAAAAATGCTAAACAAAACAAAAAACACACATTTGTTTATTAAACTGCATGTTAAAGAACCACAGGTTGTTAAAATTAAACCGGAGCCTTGTCCTACGTCATTTGTTATTATAAACCCAGTGTTGTTTCGCGACGTTAAACCGCATTACTCAATCAATTAAGTTATTTATAACGCGAAACACATGTCCTTTGCCTATTTATTAGGCTGGTGAAATATGTGTTCCGCCACAGTGTCTCTCGGCGTTACATGTTTTGACGTGAATGTGGCTTTTTGAAAGAGCCTACAAATTGTTTACAAAACGTTCAATGTGCGTTTGTTATAAAATATAACTGCGACACGAATCTCCTCACACATTAACTACTCCAAAGCGTTTTTAGAAGCGAAGTTATGAAGAGCGAAATATTGCGTTGCGTAACTTTTGCGGCCTTCCTGCTTGTTACGTAGTCTGTAGCACCAAGCAGCGGCTCTCTACTTACGAAGGCGATGTTGTGTCCCATGCGCAAGTTAATGGCAAAAGCGCAGTCTGACACATCACTGTGTCCTGAAGTCTAGGAAACAACTCAGCTACAACCTGACAACGCTGCTCAGTTTTAATGTTCACGCCGTTCTTCTCCAGTGATTCGCTCCTTGTTTGTGGCTTGTGGTGTTCGTGAGCCGCCATATATCAGTGGTGGCTAGTACAGGAATCCTGCTAATCAAATCATAAGACTCTGATGTTGCACAAAACTTCATAAAGCAAACTTCAAAAGGTTACAAAGAAAGTCATTTGTGCCCTCGAAGAAAAACGTAGAACTGTATATACGTGTTGGCCACCACTATTTGTACCAAGAAGTTTGTACTGGAGGCAGGCAGCATAAGAAAATATGGTGCGGTGTTTCCCCTACATCTGTCTCTCAGCAGTCGTTTCCATCCAGCCTGAAATTTTGCTCGGCATTCAGGGCGTTATCACCCAGCGATTGCGCTGGTATTTTTTTTCCCGTGCCCAAGAAGTGCCGCAGAGAACCTTGAGAGTAAGCTGGCTGCATGCGCTTTAAAGATAACGGCAGACTCAATACATAATCTACGAAATACGAAGCATTGCGCAGATTGTTGCAGCAAGAGACGCCGACGCGCTTCGAGCTGGTAGAGCCCTAATGGCTTGAGATGCTTGGCGGACGAGAGAAACGTCGTCACAGAGCTCGATAGGCGCATACTCACAACCATGGAGGAAGGAAAAAATTAGGAGGGAGCATTACGTCACACAGTCAGCCTTGGCAAGCGAATGCTCCGTGAAGCCCATTCATTTCCTCAGTGGTCGCCCAACATGTGACCTCTTGCGTCGAGATCACAAAGCAAGAATCGAGATTTTCTGAGACGTTTGGTTCCCAGTAGTATATGCCAGTAGTGTCTTTGCGGCGTGCGCTTCTTCAGCTGTCATGCCGTGGCTCTACCAGCACAGCGAGAACACCAAACCCAACGGCGCACATAGATGTGCGATCACGTTTGGGCCACCAGGTTTGGCTTCAATCGCGTTGCACAATACTCCCTCCTAACCTTTTCCTTCCTACATGCTCACAACGCACTTGGCTGGTTCTCCTCTGTCGTCCGCCTAGTCGCCGCCAAGCAAAGCCTCAGCTAGCGACGCTCGTTCGTGTCTCTTGGTCAAGGTAATAAAATGGCGACCAAAAGGACGCGTCGAAAGACGAGACGCTCGCAGAAGGCGTCCTCCATGCGTGATGAGCTCATACTGAACGCGCTTGCCTGGTTTGCCTCCGTCATCCTCCTCACCAGCGGCCGCCACCCGAAGCCTCTGCTACTTTCCATCCTTGACTGTAGATGGCTGTAGTCTGCTTGTTCACCCACGATAACGGCGAGATATCGCGATATCAAAAAAAAAAAAAACGAAAACTGGCGTGACTCGAGAAGAATCTTCTCGGTTAATAAATAAGCTCGTATTTTGAAACTTGTTTCAATCTGCCTTCCAGATGACAATCATCAGCTCAACCTCTCGTCACGAGCTGCCTGCGTCCCGAGAAGCCAGCGCAGCATTCGGCCGCGCCGCATATTTCTTGCTATCACGAGCAGTGCATGGTAGAACAATGAATGTCACCTAAGACAACGTTCGGACAAGACTTGCCTTCGTGAAGGCAGCAACTGGCAGCAGTTGCTAACCTGAAGACAAGTCGTTTTGTCGAAACATTGGCTTCAGCGACGAATTGTTCTATAATTGTTATCCACTTTAAGCCTACATCTTCCGGTCAACTTCTCTCCTGTTTTTTTTTTTTTCCTCTTTGAATGTTTGCGTGGTAGCATACGGTTCTGGTTACCAAGCAAAAGCTGCATGTTCAGCTAAAGGCAGCTCAACCATAGACCTTGGGTGGCACCAGTGCGTTATAGTTAATAAATCCTCTGGACAACTCATAAATGCAGTCAACATCAGGGCATTCAACATCGAGACTCCTATGAAAAATTCGTCGGCGCTTTAGAATATTGACATTGTGAAGATTAGGTTGTCAAACCGCGCAAAAACTATTTCAGCCCGTCACCTCCGCCTTTCGTAATAACGGAAAGGCTGATAAGTTGCAACTGGGATCATGGTCAGATTAAAAGCTTACAATTTTTGAGGCGAGACTTACTCTCGAGCGCGCGCAGTGTCATATACATCCTGGAGCGTATCCTGTTGTTTTACGTTCCAAATACATGATTTTATTATGAGGCACGCCATGGTGGGGGACTCTAGATTAATTTAGATCTTAACGAGCCCCCAGCGAACGGGACGCTGGCACTTTGGTATTTCGCCCCCATCGAAATGCGGCTGAACATGAGATCCCAAAATCTCATGTTTAACAGCGCAACAAAACACGGTAGCCGCTAGGCCACCGCGTGGGGTCATATGTGTTTTCGTATATCCACATGTACTTCGTATTATTCCTACGAAGATTATACGCATCTGATATATCATATACGTTAACCGTATACAAATGACGCTTCAAGCATCCATATTTATGAGATTACATAGAAAAACTTGGAAGTACGCTTAAGCTTCGCCTTTAAGAGTGGAACGCGAAAGCATTCAAAGATCCCTGACTGATTCTCACGCTTCCCGGCAAATATATCAGCTTATGTAACCGCAATGTTTACCGGGAAACGCTGGAGGCGAACGCTAGGCACGAAGGCGCGCTTTCTGGAACAAACGCGGCCTCTTGCGTGGGCCTATCCCGGAGGTTCTGCACAGCTACACTAAGAGAATTAGACCATTTTCACGTTTCTGTTATTGTTCCGCACTTTTAATATTTGAATCTGAGAAGATTTAACAGAAAAGGCATGTGCTGTCGTTGTTTTGTTTCATGACATTTGTTTGTGGGCTGTCATTTTCAAAATTCCGAGGAATAGCATTGTCAAGAATGTAAGACAAGATATGAGCAACATTAGTGATGAAATGGTGTGGCAATATAACCTGAATATATCGCATGTCATATAGCAAGGCGTGGCGTATACATGTACCTAAATATATACGGAAGTTTTCGCTCACAGACAACTTCGCCGACGCCGACACCAACAACGGATTTTCTGCGACATGGGGCACTTAATCGTGTAAAGATTGTGAAGATCCCACACACTGTGGTAATCGATTTTATGCGAAGCATAGGTGCTTGGCTATCCATCGTTGTTTGAGTTTCTGCAAACTCTTATCAGATGAACCAACGTGTTCGTGTGCATAGAGTAGTGGTGTCGGTGGGTCGCGAGCTTTCGTCTGCGCACATGTGACGACAGCAGCAGGACGACGATCACATTGAATACAATCATATGGCATCAAATACATACGTACGCCCAGCCGTTCGACGCGAGCTTACGACATGGCGACTGTTGGACATTGGACGAGCGCAAGCGAGAAAAACGTGGACTGTGACGGCATCAGCAACTATATGTGATATAGTCGTGAGTACTACCTATGGCTAGATGATGAGGCTGTATGTTACAAGGACGCTGTCATTTCGACTCCGGCGGTGAAAGGTTAAACAATGATTAACTAGGGCGGTCAGGAAGTTGGCACAACGTCCCACAGTTTCTGCCCAGGGTGAACTCCTATTAGGAAAGTGCTGGAGAAAGTGAGTCGGTCTCGGAGATAGTGCAGTCTAACACGGCGCCTCAAAACGTGAGCTACCGCGAAGAAACAACACGAGGGAGTGACACGTGGGGTACGCGCAAAGCTGTAGCCTTTAAAACGAGAGAAGTTTGTGTTCCTAGCGGTTAGAGCACCGGCGTGCTTTGCCCCATGGCAGATGTTCGATTCCACTATCGGTCGCACATTATCTTCTTTTAATGAAAGCGAGGCGAGACAGGTACATAGCTACCTACAGCGAAGCGCGTAAAATGAGGCAGAGAATGCTTTGCTATAAATATTATGCAGATCCAACTCAGATGTTGGAGTCTGAAAAGCAAAGCTTTCGTGAAATGGTTTAAAAAAATTCACGCAACTGATTATATTCTGCACAACGTCTTCAGCCTAAGTGATTACCTGCCTGTCTGTGAAAACGGCAAGACGCAAAGACCCCATCATCTGACCAACGTGGCTGCACTTTACACTGTCTCCTGGACT
This sequence comes from Dermacentor albipictus, assembly GCF_038994185.2. Taxonomy (NCBI): domain Eukaryota; kingdom Metazoa; phylum Arthropoda; class Arachnida; order Ixodida; family Ixodidae; genus Dermacentor; species Dermacentor albipictus. The sequence goes on along the minus strand of NC_091824.1, from coordinate 155,927,142 downwards.
GGCCCACTTCGCTATTACACATTACCCAGGGTCGGCGCGCCGACAAGAGTGGGCTGATCCTGGAGATCGTGCAAACGGCACCTTACTCGGAGAAAAACCAACCGAGCAGATGATCCAAGCCCCAACGCCTAAAAAAATAGGCGTATAAAATTTTGCTTTATCAAATAAAATGCGCCCTTGATTAGGCATATTTGTTGAAATGAGGATAATTAGATTTTTGTTTTATGACAGCGCCAGTCCGTAGAATACAAGGCCTGCAGCTACGCCACACGTAAGCATAGTAAAGATGGCAGCGTCCTGCTCGTGAGCTATTCAGCAAAAGACAAGCAGCACTCGCAGTCTAGAAAACCCGGGAAGGTTCGCAAAGAAAGCTTCGTCTTAATATTCGTATTGCCAATTTGGCCAGTGGACCTCATCCTCGCCAGCTACAAAAGCAGTAAGGTGCCCCAGCGGCTCCATCGGCAGGCCAATGGAGCGACACATTCTGCCAGACTGTACCGGACTTCAGGCCGTCAGCTGACATCCAGAATATCCCGAGATCTCAAAAGGGTTAAATATTTTTTTTATCTCAAGCTGTGCTATTTTACTGTGCTACTAGGCTTTATTTCAGCTTTTCTACCTCTTGTTCTTTACTGACACAGAGAATACCCGTAGAAGATGCTCTCGGGCGTGCCAGTACAAAATGGCGACATCGGGGGTCTTTATTTCAGACGCTGGAACATGGCGTGGCGTTCAGGAGTAGGGTTAAGGGAGTGGGTGGGAATCATGGCGCTAGCTGGACAGTTACGGTCTTTCGGTTTTCTTCTCGCGTGCCGTGCGGTGAAACGCCTGCCACGCGCTCCATGTCCGCATGGCGATCGCGAATCGCGAGACAGTGTCCAGCACAGCACGCAGAGGAGGACGAACGTCGCCGGCGAGTGCGACTTCTCCCGTTAGAGGAGCCGAGTTGCGGACGCTGGGTCTTTTTCCAGTGTCTCCGCTCCCTGCGTTTTCTTTTTTTCGGTGCTTCGAGAAACTCGGCTGCGATGCTGTCTGGACGTGCTGGAACCACCGGTGTCCTGGAAGGAGGGCGTGACTGGGTTTCCTGTGCCTCGGTGACGGCGACGCCTGCCTGTGCTATCTCTCGTACTCATCGGACGTCGACGACTGCGAGCAGATAAGCAAACGAAAAAAAAAACATTATGCAGATTCACTTAATCATTCAAAAACGAATTAGAAATTGAAGGCGGCGACAGTGAGGCACCCAGGTAACCTCATAGGCTATCGGGATGTGTTACGGAAACGGAACCGGTAACACACCTCAAGAGCCAATGGCGCCGTTGTGTTACGGAATCCGTTCCTTAAAGGGCCCTCCACCAAGTCTGGACATCTTGAGCTGACAAGCGTAGTGCATACAGTGCACGCGCACGACCGTGTCTGCTAATAATTACATCGCTACGCACCACGGAAAGAGATGAAATTTCAAACTAAACGTCCTTTGCCTTTCTCGTCTTGCCCTACTCGTGCGATGACGTACATCAGCAAGTGCGCCTACGTACATGTATATGCTGTGACGTCGCTTACAGGGACACATGACACTTCAATATATATTCAAGGCAACATCTGTTATTTCTTCCGTTTCGCCTACTTGTTACAACGTCATGCAATCACGTGCGCTGAGAATGACGCTATGTCATTCTCTACTTTGTTCTAACGTGCGATCATGCTCTGTAATCCGCCTTGTGTGTGCCTAAGTGTTCGTGTAGCGCTGACTTATACCGCTAATCAGTTGTTTTCATGCACAGCGCACAAAATCATGCGCTGCGCGAGGCGAGGCAAACGCAACAGCTCGCGCTCGCGTCCGTCAGCGGAAATGCGCCGCGCAGCAAAAAAGCATGAGAAAGAAAACAGATGGCGGGGCCCATGACGTATGCGTCACGCGATCCTCCATCTCCAGTATGGGAGAACGCAGGGAAGGAATTTCGCTTGCGCAAGCTAGACGTGGCAAGTGGAGAGAGTGCCCTTGTTGGCGTTGACGCTCACCTCTTGAAATAATGGGTTCACGGCAATGAGATATTTCTATCTCTGCTATTATTCAACGAATTTGAAAAATTCTTGCGATAGAACGCTCCCAAGAGGGCACGTAACAATTTCCAGCATATCACTGAAATTTGCTATGTGGCCTCATGAGGGGTTTTTAACGCACCCGCCGCTCACTCGGTCCGCGCCCTCTACCCGTGTTAGTCACGCTTATTGCTAGTATTTCTTCGCTTTTTACGTTTTTTAGCGCTTTTTAATACATACAATGCACTGGTACTCAAATAAATGGGCGGAACGTTTCAACCGTATGCCTTCCTTCTTCAAATTGGCAGAATTGCTTCAAAAATTGCCCACATACTGCATCGATATGCGCGGGCACTCGTAACGCAAATATAATAATTTTCGTAATTAATAGCGCTTGCAAGTTGAACCTGTTTAGTACATTTTTTTGTCATTCCAACTAGTATATGCACAAAGTTTATTTGGATCTTGGAAGCTTTCTTTTTTTGCCATACATGCCTCTTTTCGTTTTCTTATACGGTAACTCACACCTCAAACCCCAACTGCCACTCTGCACAGGCATGCTACAAGTGAACTTTGTAAAGATAGGACACGACACATGAGCAACGACAACCTCCTTGGCCACTGGCGCAGTAAAACAAATGGAAGCCACGATGAACAGGAGGTTCTGTTTTCCCAGTCTTTATAGCTGCTCACAGAGGTTATCAATACTTGTTGTTGGGCTAGTTGGTTCATCTTATTCCGTAGGGTTACGATGCCACCAAGGGCTGAGAAAGCTTTAGGACAGAAAAGAGTGTCACTTGCAACTAGTTTATGGAAAGAAGATGGGGTCATCTTTATAGGAGAAGGTGGCCATGTGTGCACGTACGTTTGAGCACAATATTCAAACAAAATTTACATGATTATCCAATCATACAGAGTAGAAACTGGAAAATGGTGAAGAAATAAGCCTCCATTAATTCTCGTGCCAAAGGATGCTTGCTTTTACCAAGAATGCGTATATGGAAAAGATCTGGCTTACAAGTGCAGGAATCATAGTTCATAGGTAAGCATACGTGGTGCATTGGTAAGTTTGCATTAATCTTATCCTTGACAGACAGCTCGTGTTCGGTTGATCTATCGTTGATGCAGCGACTTGTCTGGCCGATATAGAGGGACCAGGGTGCTCCAGGTAAGTGTTGCCAGGGTTTAAAAAATGTGCAAATGCCACGCAGCTGGACATAATAAAGGTAATGTTTGAAGTTGCTTGAAGATAAACTATATTTCTTCATTACGCCTAATTAGCCAATTAATATTAATTATTTATTAAACTTCTATAGTGTTATAATTTGATGAAAAGTGCCAATGAGAAAATTGTAGAGTGACATGGAAAACTCCCGATACAGCTTTCTGTTTCTCAATACGCGCTCCATAAAAGTGTTTTTCCGAGTGTGAAAGAAGCCATCGAATACACGCGAAGTGCCCCGAGCAGCCAGTTGCGGGGCAATTTTGCGTGCATTTGCGGGCTACTTTCACGCTCAGCAAAACACATTTATGTAGCACATATTGAGCAACAGAAAGGTGTATCGAGAGCTTTCCATGTCGCTCTACAATTTTCTCATTGGCACTTTTGCTCTAACTATATCTGAGTATATTAATTAATAAGACTAATTGTTTAATTACGCTGAATGAAAGAAGTTGTTTGAGTATCTCCAAGCGACGGCAAAGAACATTAGCTTTGGTCTGTCTAGCTACGTGGCATTTGTATATATTTAAGCTCGCGCTAAAGTTAGCTGGCAAACCTTGTATGCCTTGCCGCAATTAAGTGGAATTTCGTACACCACACCATCCGCGCAAGTCACATACGGCCTTTGTGTTTTTACTACAAAGGGTTAGGTTGTGCGGGTCTGAGATGCGTTGGCACAGGCCAGCAAGCGTCCGTAGAACCGAAAAAACAATAGACAATTTGTACTTCCTGGTCACTTTCTTTCAATTTCGGGCCAGTTTATGCATGTACGGAACAACTTGCGGCCTTTTTTCTAGTTGCGGCTTGGTTTTCCACTTACCGTCTAATTTTTGAAGGAGCGTTCCCTCAACTGAAACCATGATAGAACAAGGGTATCTGGTTAATCGTAGCCATGCAACGTGACAGTTAAAGCTTTCCTGCATCTTGTGAGAACAAGACCTCACCAACGCCACCAGAAGACACATGGATGCTATTGCCTTTTTAACAAGTTTAGTATGCGCCGAGTCGAATGATAAAAAGCCGAGGCACGCCAACGCTCAACACCGGAACCGGCGCTTGAGCTGCACTCTAAAATCTTGCCCTGTGGGATGATGTTCGTCTGGATCAGGGATCACAGACAGGAGGGTTCGTGGGCGGTGTTTCTGGAGGTATTGGCTTTCACCAACAGGGACTAGCTGCACTCGCATGGCGTCAAGTGCGTCTTGTCACTTATCCTTTTGTCCTGGAGCACAGTGCGTTACGCCTACTGCTCGTAATGAATCACCAAGTCCAAGTTACCATCTTAGTGTACTAAATTCTTGTTTAAGGCGACAGGAAAAAGAACAAAAATAGGTGCTAACCGCGGTTCCCCTAGTGATCGTGGATGTAAATATCCACATTAACACTCCCTCGTGTTTACCAGAGTTTGCCTACAAACTCGTGCACGCGGCGAGTGATAATGAACACCGAGCGAGGAGCAGCAGTCGCCGGTGCCCCTCGACCTTCTCGTAGCCTCCGTTATCGGCGGCCAAAGTCAACAGTCGGCCGCGAATTGGAGCTGCCGACTCCTCCCGCGTTTTGCAGCAGGGGGTACGCACTAGCTCATCGTGCATATATTGCCACTCCAGGCGAGCGCCACTCGCCAAGCACGTCCCCATTATCGCATGCATAAGCGACGCCGGCCTTCGACTATCCAGTGCGTGCGGACTTTGAGATGGCGTCGAGAGGGTGCAGCGACCCCCATCGCGTCATTGGAACTCGTCCGCGGATCACGTCGCCAGGCATAGACGCCAGCTTCGGTTATACGCTATCCCGCTGCTTGGTTAAAAAAAAGATATTGTGCGATTTTATGCGCCCAAAACCATCATATGATTATGAGGAACGCCATAGTGGGGGACTCTGGTTTATTTTGACCATCTGGTAACCTTTAACGTTCACCCAATGCATGGCACACTGGGTTTTTTTTTTTTTCAATTGACCCCCCATCGAAGTGCGGCCGGCGCGGCCGGGATTTGATACAGCGCCCTCGGGCTTAGCAGCGCAACGCCAAAGACACTGCGCCACCAAGGCGGGTGCTTCGTGCTTCAATATGTGAATTATGATCCTGACTATCACCTCTGTCACCTCCTATCAGAATGAAACTTCTGGCTCCTACACGCCTACGTACATATATGCCAATTTTAAAATCGATAATAAGCTCAGTGTATACCGTTATAATGGAGACGCTTCTTCAAGAATTCAATTTCTGAAAAAATTTTGTAAACTGTAACGTCCGTAGGGCTTTGCTAAAGTTTCATTTTCCTTACAGATAGACAAATACCATAAGTTATTGAGCGATGATATTCGTGCTATATTTCACCGGGAGTTCTTAAGGTGCTTGCAGTTTTGTAGACAGCGTTATTAAATATTTCTCAGAGATTGTCTAATTGTTTCTATTCATAGCTTCGTTTATTTGTGTCTGCTGATAACAGTATGACTACTGGTCATTGGTCTCTCTACAAAAGAAAGATTGTGAGTTAAACCTTTCCATTGTACGGGAAGGAAACAAAGGCTTAGTTTTATTTTACAGCCTCTATAGCGTAAATACGCAATGATTTAATAAAGCTTTATGAATTCCAAGTCATATAACGGCGCTGCTCGTGGTAGACATTTTCTTCCTTAGTCTCAGTTCGCTCAAGTTTCCGTATCTATTTCGTTGCAACATTAGCATACTTCATGTACCTATTCTTGCAAGCTTATAACACACCATTTTTTTGTTCGCTCGACAACACATTTAGCATACCCAAAAGCGTAGTCTTTACAAATGAGCTTGGAGTCAGGAAGGTTTCTGCCACAGATTTAACTCCACGTGTCGGTGTCACTGTTTGGAAAGTTAGCATTCACTATGCATGTTTGAGAGGAAATACACCGTCAATATGCGCAACAGAATGCCCGTTATTGGTACGCCACAAATTTTAAGGCATGAGCATGATACTGCCATTTCGTTAATTGTTTTGTTGATTTATTCATCACTGACTCATTTTATGAAACCGGAAATTATCGAATGCGTCACCGGCCTCTTCATGACAATAACTTCTTGAATGCGGGAAAGGAGCTGCTCTGCTTATCGTGTTCCCTTACGTTTCGTTTTCGTCGCGCATTTATTCAAGACCTGCTAAGTAGCTTCAGGATGCATTGTGCCAGGTATGTCACTTGAGCCACGGAGAGAGGACTCAAAATCTCCGTTCGTTGTAGCAAAGTTCCTGTTTACGTTCTATACATATATTTTGATAAATAATAAGCTGGAACCTTTAATCACTCGTAAATCGACCTCAACATTAGGAAAATGGCATACGCATATCCTTTCGTGCACAAGTAAGCAGAATATGTCCTACTAGGGAGGCATCATTAATCAGACAGAATGCCTTTGTGTGCGACGGGCGTGTATTTAGCCCAAGATATGATGATAGAAGGCCCTAATGTGACTCAGCTTTGACAGCTTGTGTCGCAGCAGCTACTAAGCATTTCCGGAATGCAACGATAATGTCGGTCCTGGCGGTCGTCGTATACTGCATTCATAGTAGCACGCGTTTCATCATAAAGCACAATCCAAAAATTCATACACAAGGCAATTCGGCTTCGACGGAGAACAAAGAAGCATACAAAAAGATCCAGCATGTATAGATCTTTGCTACACTTACATCCAGACCCTTTACGCGTGTCGCAGCCATAATTAAGGCCACGACGAGGCCTCTGCGTCGCCCTATTGCCCACTACATGATTGCAGTGACCAGCGTCATGCCTATGCCAACAGCCGCGTTCTTTTGAAGCCACACCCGGTCTGCAGCGTGTTTCCCACCGCTCTCCACATGCGATCTTGTCCGTACTGGTGTGTACTGTGACCCACAGAGGATCAAAGAAAGGTCGGTGTGTTTGACCATGCTGGTCATGTCTCTATCGGAACGTTTGTGCTTGGCTAACAGCGTTGCATTCGGCACCTGCCACCAATCCTGAAAGCTTCTCACATGGAAAGGGATCCAAATGAGGCTTTTGGTTCGGTTGGTCATTTGTAGTTTTAGCTTGCCCATAGGTGCAGAATGTTGGGCGAGAGCAAAAGACAAAACGCACAGTCATGCTGGAGAGTAATGAACATGCACCGTGGACGTTTGGACAGGTAGGTACAGACCGAGCTAGACAGCCGCGATAGGCTGTTTGTCTATGATTTTGATAATAATATTCATTATGCTAGTATCCTGTTCGGCTGGCTTTATCTTGCAAGGCGAGCTTCCTATTATACATTAAGCCTACAATTAAGGATCATGAATGACTATTTTAGTGCCTTCTTATGTTGCATTACGATTTGTTGTCACTCGTAAACCAGGATACAAATAAACACAGTCTTTTGTATTCTTTTCCTAAGCAACGCTTTATACTCAGCTGCATTCAAAGTCAAACTTCATACTAGTTAGCCCGTCACGAAAGCATGAAAGCTAGCTCTGTACTCGTAATGTTTATCCCTCATATCCAAAAGAAGTGTAAGGAAACACTAATTAGTAACAAAGTCATGATATGTTTAAAAAATGTGTACAAACCATCGAGCCGCCTGAGAACCGGACCGGAACGCTTCTTCCGAACCTGAAAAAGTGAACCAGAATAAAAGTTTCTTATAAGAACCAAAACATTGTTGCATTCCTAAGTATCCCCTAGAAACGGTACCGTTAATAACTTGCGTTTGTTTTTATTTCTCCTTGTGAACAACCTCATTAGCCACAACTAAATATTTCGCAAAGTACGAGTGTTTTCACTTGCATGCACTCGAACAGGCGCGTCGGACTGAAAAGCGGCAAGAATCGAGCAGACAAGTTCTTGCGCTTAGTTAAACTGGAAAAAACGATGCGCCATCTTGCCGTAAACATCCTCTAAGCTTATCTTAGGCATAAAATTCTGCTTCAGCGAATAAACCACGCCGGCGTCCCACGTCCTTCTGGAAAATGTAGTTTCCTTTATTTAGTATTTCTCGCTATCCTCTCTATCTCTTCGTTCTCAATTTCATGCTTGCCTCTCGGCAACGTAGCACACTACGCGTGTTCGGGGCAGCACTATAAGCACGAAAGTGCTACAGACAAAAATTTGCGTTTTCGCCCGAGGACGAAGCATTAAAAGGAATAGCAAGGTTATTAGTTGCACTCAAGACGCCTCAGAGTGCAGTTTGCGCGATAAAGAGCGTAACAGCTCTACTGCAGGTGTCGACCCTCCCCGGTGCACCGGTTGACACCAAACGAAAATGTTCGGCGTTGGTCTGTACTTAGTCCAAAAAGATTAGCTGCAATGACCAGCGGCGAATATCCACCAAACTGCAAACATCGCAACTGCCCCCTGGCGGACCAAGATCACGTCTTGTGGGCATGCCAAAAGAACCCTCCCCCGAGAGAACTCTTTAGGCGAGCTCCTTCATACGAAGAGTGGGAGATGAAAACGAAAACTTCCAACCTGCGAGCCCAGATACGGTTGGCGGAATGGGCTAGTAGCGTCGCGGAGAAGCAGACGCCACGCTAGCCCACACCGGTGGGAAAGAAAACTCCACTCAATTCTGACAATAAAAGTTTTCTCTCTCTCTCTCTGTCGGCGTTGGTCAACGTCCACAGAAAGGAAGATATAAATTTAGCTTTGACGTTCCCCATACGCATTTGGTTTCCGGCTTAGAAGCTTTGTGCATACTGCACAAAGCTTCTCAGCGGGAAACCAAATGCGTATGGGCACAACATTGATGTCAGCAGTAGCAGACAGCACGCTGCTCTGGTTCTGGCAGAGCCAACCGAGTGGAGCGTGACATTGCGTCCACTTGGCATAGTCACTCTTGGAGAAAAATGCACTATGCGTCACTGGAGATTTTCGAATCCCCCACCCGTGGACCATGCATGCGTCGTTCCTGGCAGGACATCACGATAGCACCGGCGCCAACACCGGCGCCAACAGCGATACCGATAGTGACGGTGCAACTGCGCCTGAAGCAACCGTATAATTGCTGTCACAATGACGTCGTTTCTTTTTTATCTATTTCGTCGTTCTCCATCAAATCTGGCAAACTTCGCTTGTATTAAGTGCGCTTCGGTTACCAAGACGTTTACGTATATTGCCCCCAAGGCTAATAGTCGGATAACTAAATACTGACGACCGCATTTGCTCACTGTCGTGCAAAATAAAGTGTAAGGCCTCAAAAGGAGAAAGAAGATACAATTTCAAAACAGTCAATTGAAAGCGCCGAATTTTTTTTTTATATTGTAATCTCTGTCGGCAAATTATTCTCGGAGAGCTTATAAGCGTCGAATAGGAAGCCTTAGAACTTCCCCAGTGCGAGAATCATCCAGCAGTGAATTCATTGGACGAATGTAGTTAGTGCTGAAACGAGGAACCTTGGACGATGATAGCCAAGCGCCGTGTTTGTCGAAGCCCGTATTTTAATCCCTCGTTAATTATCCTAATACCTCACCGATCAGAGTTTCATCCTGGCGCGCTTTACTTCTGCTACGCAGTCTCAAATTCAATGAGCGAGATTTCTTGTTTTGAAATTTTGATTCTGCGACCCGGTATCATTAACGCGGAAGAATTATACTGATCTATCTCATTATTCTTAAATGTACTTAAAGAAAGGTTGGTGCCTATGTGTGGCGCCGGCTACTGCTGTTCTTTTATATGATATATAGTTATCATCGGAAAGTTGTCAAGAATCACAAAGGTGGACTAATAAACACATGCACGAACATTCACGCACTAAGTCTCAGTATTGCAATATAAATAAATGTTCACGCAACAGAAGAGTTCACATGTATAAGTACTCTCAAAACCGAAGCGTTCACACGCTACATGAGTTCACACAGCATAAACGTTCAGAAAACCAAGATGTTCGCCCAGAAAATGCTGGCACTTGAATGCCGTATTTAAATGCAACAAGCACAGATGCTATGAACACGAAGACACAATGAGAATGTAATTAAGTGTTGCTGTTAATAATAACAGTGCGAGCAATAACTGTTGTGTGACTTAGTTTTTAATGCCTCCGAAAATTGTACTAAGGCGCGCGCAACGATGTTTTGAAGTTTTTCTGTTGGCCATGGATCTAAAATTTTTCCGAAGGGTAGTGGCAGTCTATCCAAGCTATGTAGTTTTTCCGAAAGTACCTTGTGGGGAGTATCATAATTTTTAGTGTAGAGGAAGGTGTTCCATGTCTTCTTCAGCCTCATCACATGAGCATGTAGCACGTTTAGCTATTCTTATCATATAAAGGAAGCTTCTAGTATATAGGCAGTGCCTAGCTGAAGCCTATGAACTGCTGTTTCAACACATCGACTAATATTAAGCGAAATATTGAATTCTATTCCCTGATATATCATATCATAAGAAGCCAACAAACACTGACACCAAGGACGACATAGGGGAAGTTACTTGTGCCTAATAAATGAAATATAAAAACGACAAATTAATGGAAATTAATGTGGATGAAAAAAAAAAAAAAAACTTGCCGCAAGTGAGAGCCGAACCCAAAACCTTCGCATTTCGCGTGCGATGCTCTACCAGTTGAGCTACCGCGGTGCCGTTTCTCCATCCACTTTCTTGGGTATCTATGTATCCTACTAGAACCCTGGGAGTGTTGGCCAGCGCCACCACTCACAGGCCCTAGCGGAGGACGTGGAACGTCCTTTCTGCCGCAGGCGTCACGAGAACGTGATCTTTTTGGCTGAAGGCAACTGGTCAATAAACCCACATATGCTACCTGAAGGCATCCATGTTGCCGGATTCAATACCCTCGTTATGTGATAAACGAGAAGAAAGGGGGTTAACCGAGGGGCCCGACATTTATTAGTCATATCATAAGAAGCGAACAAACACTGACACTAAGGACCGCACACCTGGAAACCGAACCCTTCGAATTTCGCACGCGAAATGCGAAAGTTTTGGGTTCGGTTCCCACCTGCGGCAAGTTGTTTTTTTTTTCATCCACTTTAATTTCCATTAATTTATCGTTTCATTATTTCATTTATTAAGCACAAGTAACTTCCCCTATGTTGTCCTTGGCATCAGTGTTTGTTGGCTTCTTATGATATGACTAATAAATATGAGGCCCCTCGGTTAACCACCTTCCTCCATTAACTATGTTATGCAATTGAGAGTTCTACGTATCATTTATGAACCAAGTTTCCTTGGACAATCTATACCATAGTTTGTTCAATAGACATCGCGCATCACTCGCCGCTAGAGGAAGTAATTATAATTCATTATCTTGATGTGCTGCACGTGCCATGTGATCAGCAGTTACATTTTCTCTTTCACAGTGACTTGGAATCCACTGGACTGTTATGTCATGTTGTAGATATTTCGCTATGGCGTATCACTTCTGTATTTCGTATGTCAATGTGATGTTTGCTTTTCTTAAGCTGATTTCATTTAAGCAAAGCAATGAGGCTTGTGAGTCGCTCAGAATTACCCCGTGAAGTCGTTCTGACTGCTGACATATGCAACGGAAAGCGAAGTATTGCGTAAAGTTCTGCCGTTGTGGACGTTGTCAATTGGCAAACCTTATAAGCTTTTTTGCTCTTATTATGCAGGTATATAAAACACAGATGTAGAGCTTTGTTTCCAGCATGATCCATTGATATACACGTGAATGCGATCTACGTACTTAGAGTAAAGATGTGATAAATTTAGTTACTTTATCGCAACTATGGGCATATAACATTTGCGACCTACTCCAGGAATTGAAGTGACTATTTCTGGAATTTCTGGTCGACATAGCGGATTAGTTGCGCAAGTAGGGCTGTTTTCGTAAGCAGCCAGTAAGTTTTTGCACCGTCGTATTTCTTCATGTATGCGTGCAGTGGTTCTATCCTGAAAGTCTTGACATAGTGAATGATTAGCGTGTTGTGTAATCAAACGAAAGAAGTGACAAGCTTCCGTAAATCTTATAGTACATGAAAAGTTGGTTGGCGGGACTGCGCAATTACCAAAGCACAGGCAGATGCACGCGGAACACCAAGACATATGCGAAGGCTTCTGGCCAGCAATCTTTGAATTGTTTTCTTTAGATTACAGAATATTTCATGTAACACAGGAGCAAGAGTATGCTTTCTTTGTCTAATGATTGCCGAGAGAACGCGTAATAAGGAAGAGGTTGAACTACCCCATCTCGCTCCAGCAAATCGACGAAGAATGTTGATTAGGAGTTGACTTTCTCCTCTAATGCTTTTATTTCTGGAGCCCATGATAGCCGTCTGTCTGTAATACCCAAGAACTTGTCGCCCAAGTTGCAGACATTGAGAGTCTAGCATGAGCTGGAACATCTTGAGGCGCTTTCTTGTAAAAAGGAAGTATAGCAGTTTTCTCATGTGAAGTAATCACACTTCTGTTTTCAAAAAATCATTAGGTAGCGTTAGGCCAGCTTGCAGTTTATGCTGAACGGCTTGAGTACACGAGTAAGATGCCCATATGCACAAGTCATCTGCATATGGTGAATAATCCAAGGTAAAAGCAGGATATAGGATAATTCAGCCATAACACAGGTAGATAGAAATGGACTGCTTTGAGCACCGAGACGTTATTTGTACAGTCGCAATCTTTTTGAACGTGAACATGGGAGCGCGTGGCTTCGATACTACCACCGCAGTTAAGAGGCGCCTTACAATCTCTGTGCGCATGCGCGGCGAGAGTAGCTTTCCTTCGCGCGCATCACGTCATTGGAGCACTCGCTTGTCGTCTGCTAGCTGTTTTTTTGTTTCCTCGGCAGTGACCGAATTACCACTGTAAGCATAACCGAGATGTTTCCAATGTAAATAGTTTGTTCCTCATTGTTGGCGTTACACTAAATACCTGGAAATCATTACCTAATTTTTTATTTCTTTTCTCCCGGCTTCCTTTAGTCACACAATGCAGAAAACAAGCTAAAAACGCGAACGTCCGAACTTTTATTTTGTGCATTTTTCACAAGATAATGAAAGACTTAGAAAAGTAATAGCTGTAAACTTGAATTAATCGCTATTTCATTTTCTTTACTATTTTGTCATGATCCCTTTTGCAGCAAAAACTGCTGTCATTCTACACGGTAGGGAAGAGCACAGGGCAGGCGCTAAGTTACTTGCTCTAAGATGCTCCCTCTCTTGGCAAACAGCTTCCCACAGCTCGTCCTCAGTTGCCAAATGAATAGGGTGTCGCACCATGGCTGCTTTTATGCGGCCCCATACATTTTCGCACATGTTCATGTAGGCGCCCTTGGCCGGCCAGGAGACCAGATGGACCCTACTAGTTTCTAGGTGCTCTTTCACAATTTTCGCAGTGTGCGCCGGCGCAAGGTCATGCTGAAACACAAAACCGGCATCTGGTAAAGCGGCGTGGGCGTAAAGAGGGAGCACGTTGTCCAAGATTTCGCTGCAGTAGCGCTGCGAAGTAAGAGGGCGCTCGGTGCGGTGTAGAAGCCAGACAGAAAGTCTTGACAGCGCGCCCCACACATTCACACAGGTGCGTCCGCTCGCCGCGACTCCCTGCAGATTGGCTCGCTCGTAACAGTATCGAAAGTATATTAAATTTAGTTCTTCACACAAAATCAAATCCGTATAGAAAATTTTCTTACCGTGTCCCTCTTGAGCGCCACAGCCGCGCGCACTGGTTTTGACGTGTTGAAAAAGTCGACTCCTCCGAGAAGATTACTCGGCCCCAGTCATCGGAAGTCCACAAGGCGTGAGCTTCGGCAAATTGAAGTCGTGACATCTTGTTCGAAGCGCTGAGAACGGGCTTTTATGCAGCCGCATAAGTTCGCAATACAGCGCACCTGAGGGGTCGCCGTAGGGTATGAACTGAAGCGGCCACATCGAGCAGCTCCCGCACTTCCCTCGCGCACTGAAAGGGATACTCCACTACTGAAGCTACCATAAGCGCGTCTCCTTCATCTGTCGCTACCATTTCCCGACGCCTATGTGGGGAGTCAAAAATGCGGCCTTCCTTCCTGAATGCTTGGAGGATCCTATTGACAGTTGTCAGGATCTTGTGCACCAATGCGCCAATGAAGCGCTGAAAATATTCCTTCAGCGAAAGTTTTACTATTTTCGACCTCTCGTCTTCAGGAACACGGGGCATACTGAGGTTAAGCAGCTGCTCTGATAAACGTGATAATGAGAACAAATACATACCTTCCTCGAACACAGGGGTGGTCACTGTTACGCCTACAAGTATAGGAACGTCGGCAAAAACTAACAGTTTCAAGTTTATTCATGCATCGTGTGTAATGTAACTTCAACTTCAACATTGTTACCGCTTTTGCAGTGCACGGCTCCCTTGTCGCGGTGCGCATGTAGCAGACGACACGCGCGTGCTTGCGTGACGCAGTGCGTGTAGTACGTGGCGCTGGCAGTAGGAAAGCCACGCGCTCCCGTGTTCACCGTCAAAAAGATCGCGACTGTACGTGATACCAGAGTCGCACATGACATGCCTGTCTAATGCGTATTGTTGCTTTTCTGTGCATAAGAATGAAAAGAAATAACTCCTTCGATAGCTGAATACGCAAGAGCAAAACTTTCCAAACGTCATCAGACAATCCTTGTGATATTGTCACGGGACAGATAGTTCAATTATGCTGACAGAGACGCCAAGCTCGGTAACTAAATGAAGAAAGCCGTGTCTCCGAGCGCAAATTCCTGTTGACTTCTCTGGTAACGCGTTCCAAGTAATAAGTGGAAAATAAAACGATTCCTTCTAGACTACAGAGCTGACACATTGATTTATAAAAGATCCTCCGCTTCGGGATCCCAGAGGCGCTGTAACGGCGGAGGCAAGAGGGAATAATTTATGCTGCCACGACTTCCTTTCGCAGTTATTACAACCCCCACCTAAATCGCCCCGGAAGGGGAGCAATTAGGCGTAGCAGGTGAAAATAAGTTTGGAGCTCGCAGCGGCAGCAGACAGGAGTCCTGCAGTAACGGTATAGATGGCGGTTCACATAGTCGCCAGGTATTCGTCAGACACTGACGCTGGATGGAAGGGGCAAAGCGTGTTTCTCTTTTCTTCGGAGAGAGACGTGCTGGCTTTCGTGTCCCTTACTTCGTTGTCTTCTGTGGCTGTTAGCTTCTTTAGTCGTGACAACATATAGTCACATGAGACCGCTTGTGCCTTCCGAACAACAAGTCTCCTACCAAGGTTGGCTTCTAAGCTATAACTAGAATTCTTTACGAAGCAGGAAGCTTCGTCAAATTTATAAGCGAGGTGAATTCAGCAGGCGAAAATTGTCTTACTTAAATGATATTGCGCGACAAAAAAAACGACATGGACGTGAGAGAAGACGACACACCGAGCGCAAACTTTTAACTAAGTTTATTGTGCCACTGCGTCGATTTTATACATGGGAAGCAGTGTAGACCCCGCATGCGCTTACAAGAAAATGAAGTGCGAATTGATGTAACATAGTTACGTGTCATGTGGTGCCGCTTCCAAGAAACTTAGTTCTTTTTCTGTGAGAGCCCGAGACAAGAAGCTAACACACTTATCACCCAATTTCGCGACCATCTGCGCTTCGTCACAGTGTCAATAACCATATTGATAAATATTTGTCACCGTTCACAAACAAGTAGTGCATAAGGAAGCATTCAAGGCGTTGAAATTAGCCCGCGCCTAACTTTCGAATTGACAGCAATTCTGAAATGTAGCCTATCTTTACTGCCAACGACAAGCTTCTGGGACGACTATTAGACATGATATATATGTGAATTTAAAGAAAAGAGAGACTAGATTCCTCCTTAGCTCTGCGTTGCCCTAGGTATCATATTTCTCTACGCTGAGTTTGATATCTCAACATTCTGATTTGAACACGGGAAATTTAGCGCACTGCCTGTAGCATCGTCTTTTATACTAGGTAACTGGTCTTGAGCGGTTAATTGTTCAGCAAACCAATTTCTAAATATTAATAAAAACTAAGTATTTATTGCGATAGCAATTATGTGGACACTAAAGGCATATTTCCGTCATCGCCGTCGCCGGGATGCCCCGTAGAAGTCTTACTGCGATAACATTGTGGCCGCACGCCATATGCTGTGGGTGGGAGTGAAAGCGTGCGAGGGTGAGCCTATCAGATGGTGGCTCCATCTCGCGCGCGCAAGGGAGGAAGGCGGAGAGGAAGCGCCCCGTCTCCCATCGCGCGCAAAGCACCAGGTGCGGGTGAGGGGGGGGGGGGGGTGGCTCTACTTCTGCGCCGGCTGCTTATCTCGCGGTGGAGCGTGGCCGCGTTGACCCCATATTGAACGCCATTTGTAAGGAGTAGGGAATCTAGACGCGCCGAGGACTGATAGCTCCGCGTGCCCTGCGTTCTCGCCACACAGTTAATTGGCATCGATGCTAGAGGCTGCACAAAAGGTCAACTCGCTGGCTGCTGCTGCCACTCTTACTAACGCCAGCGTTTTGACGGGGAATGTCCGCGGTGATCGAGATGTGTTCCTGTTTGCCTGTGCGTGCGCGACACCATGCTTGTTAATTTCGTAACAGAATGTTTACAATGGGCTTTGGGCTTGTTTACAAGTTTTAACTCCCGAGAAAACTATTAGCCTTACTTCGTACAGCTGTCTAATGATTTGCTGTCGCAATCGATGCTTCGCCTTTCGGGCGAAATTGCGACTACTCTTTGGTTACTGCGATAACATTTCATTCATTTCTTCAACGAATGTACGCTGCATCGACAGAAATAAAGTGAGCAACTTCTTATTTACCTTCCCATGTAAATGTGCTCATGTTATGGTTAAAGCCGGGGAGGTTACCTGTTCCTGCATTAAAATTTTTTTACATGTCGCATGAGAGGAAATATTCTGGACATTCCACGATATTACCGAAATAGCGGCCTGTTGCTATAACCTGCCAAGATCACATTGACTAAAAATTCAGAACGAGAACTATACAGCAAACAGCTGTGAGTGCAGTTGAATATATTACACATTTGAAGGACTCGTCGCTTGGAGTTTGATGTAGTGTTCTCTTTTATAACAGTGCAATAAGTGCAATACGTGAACCATGCTTAACCGCAACTCCTACTGAGCTTCGAAGTTCTGGAGAGGTATTGCGGTTCTCGATCATCTCTCATGTAGCAGGAGACATATACCAGTCTTACATCACTAGAAAAGAAAAAAAGTCGCAGTTTAGCAGAAAGACGAAGCACTGTTTGCGATAGACAATTATTGTACAGCTATAGGAAGGAAGGAAGGAAAAAGTGGAGAAGGAAGGGTAGGGAGGTTAACCAGTTTGGCTTAACCGGTTTGCTACCCTACACATGGGAGAGGGATGGGGGAGATTAAAGATGGGGAAGGGGGAGAGGGAGTGAGAGCACACAGCACATCACACACACATCGTCCGTTGGAGTCCATCAATCTGGCATGGTACGCGACGTCACTCTCACAGCCGCTTGTCCAAACCCGTCTCTTTCAAAAACCGTAGTAGTCCCTTTGTCGCCTTCACCTGCGATATCTTCTGTCGGCGGCATGTGAAAATCGTGTCGAGGGACAATGGTCTACTGTCAAGGCGCGCTAGAACAGATGCCAGGGACTGTCGCTGAACATTATATTCAGGACAGTCGCACAGAACATGTTCCAGCGTCTCCTCGCAAAGACAGGCATTACAGAGATCGTTGTCGGCCATTCCAATGCGGAAGAAGTAAGATTTAGTGAAAGCCACCCCCAGCCATAAGCGATAAAGCTGAGTCGCCTCTCTTCGACGCAGTCCAGTTGGCATATAGAGATGCATCAAAGAGGGCAGGTGGTATTGACGGTTGCTCTGGGTGGTCTGGCTGTTTGGTGTGCACCATAGAGATAGCGTGATCTCATGTGCAAGCACTCGAAGTCTGCTAGCTGCGTCGGATCGTGAAAGCGGTATGGCCTCTTCTTGTGCGTCTTCAAGAGCTGCCCGAGCGGCATTGTCGGCGTCTTCATTTCCACTGACGCCGCAGTGACTTGGCTATAGGAAGTAACGGTAATAGTATATCAGCTGCATAGGCTGCTGTAAACATTCGCTTACTAACTAATTAATGAGCATGGTGCCACACGCACACAACCGTGAACCCATCTCACTCGATGATGGCGGACACTCGCTGTCAGAACGTTGGTGTAATGAAGAGCGGCAGCACTTTCGAGAGAATTCGCCTTCGTGGCTTTCTCTTGCTTCGACGCGAACCAATCGCTCCAGAACACAGCTTACACGAAGCCTTCAGCTATTTCGGGTCGGCGAGCCTTCGAACCCAGCGTAGAATATCGTCAAAATAGAACGCGCACCGCCGCGATCAGCAGCGCAATGCATAAGCAGGGACAGAGTAGAAGCCGAGACGCACTCTGCCCGCTCCCCGTAATCTTACGCACACCAAAATTCGGCGCTCACCTTCCGCCGTTACGAGTGCGAGAAGACGATGCCGCACCAAGCTTTCTCGGTTCACCATCGCGTGTTTTCCCTCGAACCTAGAGCATACAGCGTGCAGCAGCGACGTTATCGCGCTTGGACTTTATACGGAAAGTCACGGGGACGGTGACGCGGACGGCGGAAATTCGCCTGGAGTGTCCATAGAAATGGCAGTAAGAAAAGTTGTTTGCCTCAGTGGTCACCGGTATAATCAAGCGTAAGACACTTCACCCGTTCCGACATCGACACTCTTAAAATCAGGATGCAATAGCTTTCTTTCTTTGCTAATATGCTCTATACTGTGATCGTAAGTGACACATGAATGAGTACTTCATGGTAATCTGCTGCCACGATAAACAAAATGAATGCACGCAGCTGCGGTGCCCACTTTATACCATCTCTCGCCATCTTGGGGCAAACTTGCATACACGCGATCTGCAAGAGCACACTGGGGGAAAAAGAAGAAATGATTCATTTCACCTCATGCACACTTATTCCCTTTACTCAACTTCTAACAGCTAGCTTCGTTGTTATCGATACCACGCATGTTTCTCCTTCTCTAGACGGGGTAAGAAAAACCTTCGACGGATAAAGCCTGCTTTTAGCAACGTTTCAAGCTTGAAAACATTCATTTTTATTGACATGACGTTGCACAGGGCAAACTGTTACAAAAATAGACTCTGAGAGTAAGTCGTTTCCATAGCTCTATACGCTTTGAAAGCACCATTCAGTACTGGCTTCCCAGGATGAAGCTCCCAAAATAAGTGCGCACGTCTTTAAAGACCTGCGCGCTTATTTTTCGCAGCTTCACACATGTGTAAACTAGCGTGGAGCACTTCTATGGAGCTGCACATTGGAGGAGGGCAAAGCGCGTCTGAAGTGTCACTAATAAATCAATACGGCCATCTCTTCTGCCGACCATGTATTCAGCCTATGCGCGTTCACATGAGAAATTATTTACTGGCAAATGCAACGTGCTTCCTTTCCCCTCGCGCGATTGCGAAGCCATCTTTGAACAGGCTGCGAACCCTAACGTCGTTACAACCCAAAATTTAGCGTCGGCTAATGTGCCAACTACACAGTCAACGTTAATCACTTGCTAAATCACAGAGTACCGGCGTGAAACTTATATTATGGGTACTGTTTGTGTCACTAATGAAGGCGCTTATAGAAATCAAGCTTGGCTATACATCGAAGAACGTGTACTGCTATGCACTGACGGCCTGGCAGTATGATAAATGGTGCCCGCATCGATGGTCCTAAAGTATTTATTGCACTAGACATTCGGTAGCGTGACATCCGTGGCTGTTCGCTGTGACGCTATGGCATTTCCGAACAACGTGCTTGATGGATGTTCTCAAATTCGCATGTCGTAAAATATCAAAAGGCTAAGAACCATGCACGCGTTCGTCAGCTCGCATTACCAGCTACTGATATTTAATTGCTTCCTCTTCAATATTTAGCAGTCGGAAGCACCGATGTGCATGACGTGTACATCACCTGACGTCTCCACTCATCTGGTATTTGCATCTGGTATGACTCGTGCCTTGAGCCGCACGACGTTCTCTTCTGCAGAATAGTGTTTGCATGAGCTCGTTGGTTGCACATAGCGCAATTTGTTTCCGGCAGAACGAGCTGGCACGGACCGAAAGGGACGACGGCACAAGCCGGACTTATAATTGAATATTTAATATTCGTTTCCCACACTTTTTGTTGCACGAGACACCCAATGCTCTTTTCCTCCTTGTTTTGTTTTTCTTTCCTTGTTTTATTTTTACTTTCATTATTTTTCGTCATGCTGATTATCCGTCTCCTAGGGTGAAAGATCGGTTTTGGGCAAATAGTTATTTTCTTTTTCTGTTAGTAGTGTCGATGGTGACCTGATGCATGATTGCGCGCTTCTGTCAATGGCCATGGCTTCTAAAATTTCGCGTATCAGGTTGTGTTTACCTGTCTTTACTCTTATCTGTGCCCCGGCAAGCATTGCACCCATACTTTGCACCCACGTGGGGCACCTGTTGTCTTAGGAAAATGATTCCTGGACGACACTTTGGAAATGTCAGCAAGCTTGTCTACGTTTTCGCGTCCTATTTACGTATCTTATTTATTTATATACAATACGGCCTGTCTCATATCAAAACCATAGCAGGTTGGCATATTATTACACATACAATGCATGTTTTATATGCCGAACAGTAAAAACATCCAAACATGTAAATGGAAATACATCAAACAGCTTCGATATGCAATTTTGCAACAATAATATTACGTATAAAAAGAGCAAGTCACATAAATAGTACACTTCAGGTTACATGTACGTAAAGATTATTACAATGCTATAAAAACAAAGAAAGAAAAAAAGGAGGTAAATTTTTAGCTATAGTTCAGAAAAATGGGAGTTCTTACGATTATATGTGCATAACAACTATTTTTTTCTAACTACTTATTTCATCTTCCAATAACTTAACAAAATCATACGGTGACACTGTGCTAGTTATAGATGCATCTAGGTTATTCCACTCGCAAAGAATCCGGGGAAAAAAGCAAAAGTGAAAAGTATCGTTATTACAAAGGAACTAGTTTAGTGTATACGGATGATTATGTCGAAGTATGCTGGATTTAGAAAAGCAAACATATGCAGAAGCATCTATTTTTAGTCGGTTGCCTAGTATTTGATGCAGAAATTTTAGATGAGCTCGTTTTGCTCGAACAGCCAAAGTTGCAAGCCCTGACTCTGCCAGTAGAAGAGTAGGTGAATCACTGCGCCGGTATTTTCGGTGGATAAGCCCAATTTCCTTTCTCTGGAAGCTTTCCAGTTTAGAAATGTTAGTTTTAGTGTGCGGTAACCATACAACATTAGCGTACTCAAGGACAGGTCTCACAAATGTAATGTAAGTTAAATGTCTGACGTTAGTTGGTGCCAACCACAGGCATCTTTTCAGAAAAAAAGAGGTTTCGTAATGTACCAGAAGTAACGTTGCTAATATGTGATGTCCATTGAAGGTCGGATGTTATCGTTAAACCAAGATACTTATGCTGTAGAACACTAGTTAGAGGCTGCCGTTAAGTATGCAGTGGAAAAGAAATGGATGCTTTTTTTCTCGTTACTGTCATACAAACTGTGTTGTTTGTGTTAATGGTGATTTGCCAGTTACCGCACCATTCGGTTATTTTTGCTAGTGTATCATTGAGCAGAACTTGATCCTCGTGATTACGTATTTCTCTGTATATTATGCAGTCGTCTGTAAAGAATTTAATTTAACAATCAATGCTCTTGTATGTATAGTCTGTCTCCGTCTTTCGCACTTCAAATCAACTATAACACAGCTAGTGCCGTTACCACACTAACATTTCCCGCTTTAACGATTAACGAATTACGAAGTAAACGATTCTTTTTTGCCCTGGTACTCTATTATGTACATTTGCACACCAGTACCAGCCTTGACACCTTAATGCAGAGCCAAAAAGAGGAGGAGGGGGAAAGGCGTCAGTTTGCAATCTGCTACGGCGAGAACTGCAAGTGGCCTGGGACTGCTGGAGTAAGCTGAAAGTGTACTTTTCTTTTACTTACCTTTGCAATTAAAGCAAGAAAAAAAAAACGCGATGCGTTTCTTCATTAATAACTGCAAGTTTATTTTAAGGACGTTACCTCCTTTTACCGTTGCTGTATCCAGAGCAGTTATTTACTGTTATCACAACGTGTGACAATTTATTTTAATGTTATATTGAAGACACGGCGCGAGAGAAAAGGAACGGGTAGACCTGCTCAAGAGATTGCTCCTAGAAGGTTGATACTGGACGTGTCACTTCAGGATGTACTACGGCTGCTTCTCCCATCACGAGTTTTGGTCTTTTTACGAGAGTCTACGTAAGCGGGCTAGTTTATGTCGACATGGCAAATGTGGGTTTCATCTGTGTCTTAATTTCGTCGTACGCGGGACGTTATCAACCTGTTTGCTATTATAAATAAGGTTGCAAACATACGGCAGTCATCATCATGATTTTTTATACGCACACTTACACTATATGATGAAGCACCACCCGCCAACGCACCTAAGGGGCATCGAAGGGACAGAGTGCGCTGCTAGTTATCTAAGGCGATTTACGAAGAAAACTTGTCTCAATCACAGACGTCACTCGTGATACGGTGCGTATGTTCAAGACAAGTCGTCACTTTATTCTATTATGTGCCTTTCTTTACTCCGGTGCAGAACTTTGCAAATGTTCGTCTCAGTGCCTCTCAAGTGTTTCTCATGCTCTTAGTTTGGCTTGCCTTGCGTAGAGAAAAAGCCGGCACTAAAAAGAGCACCAGCCTCTCCTTTGATTTCATAGCATTGAAAAAAAAGAGGGGGACATGTACCCACCCCATCCCAAAAATTATCTGCGTGTCTCCCACACTCTCATCCGAGTCCGGGACTAATGGTATGCTCCCCATAACCGCTAAGCCTTCACTAAATCTCGAATATTTATAAATGCAAAATAATATTTTTAAAATATACGTGAAGGACACGTTAAAGAAACTTGTCTGATCGTTGTCTAAGTATGCGTGAGTATTGTGCCACTTGCTCATCGCCGCGCAGCCAGGTGTCATTATCGATGTTATGGAACTTGATCCGACTGGTATAAACCCTTATCAAACCTCATCCGTGGTTCGCTTATCATATTCGATAGTGAACATGATAAGGCAGGTTTAATTAAGATAGCGCTTTTACGGCACTCGAACCCACGACCATTGGTGTTAATTAGTGTGAAGCTAAGTAGCCACATTTAGTTAATATATAGTTAATTAAGGAACGTGAAACCTCGACCTTTGGTGGGAGTTGAACCCATAGGCTTTGTTGTTAATTAAGGTTAATTAGGATTAATTTAGCGAAACAGTTGCAAAACCACTACTACATCTGCTGAGGGAGGTATGCAATGATTTATCAATGGTTCGGATGCTTGTTTTCAGCTTGTTCTTATTGAAACGTATGCTGATCTGTGCGTTGTATGAGTTATTTCAATGAATTTATGCACTGTTGGGTTCACTTTGGTGAGCGCTTGTAGCCTCTGCTTTACGTGGGTATGAGCGATGGTATTTTTTGCTTGCTTTATGGGGGTAAGAGCCATTCATTGCCTTACGTGACGGACAAATTTCTAGTTGGATAGGCATAGAAATGCTTACGCATTTAAAACCACAAAGCTTGAAGGTCATGCACCCCACCTGGAAAGATAAAGTTACCGCCAAGTCAGCACTATCTTTCGCGAAGTCTTCGGGTCTCTAAATTGAATATGAGTTAAATAGATGAAATAAGGCAAGGTTACATATAGCTGACAGCAAATATCCTTCAGATAATAGAAGTCGCGATAAATATTAGTTTTCTTTTCAATTACCAACCCGGTCCGGAATTAAGAGTTCCAGAGTAGTTGTAAGCTAAAGAATTACATAGACCACCTTTTTTTTATAAGCCAAAGCGTAGCTTAATGGGTGCGTGTTCATTCGTTTATTTGTTTGTTTGTTTGTTTGTTTGTTTTCGTTTTCTTGTCCTTTCTTCTAGCTCGTACGGTATTTAGAAATTTTTAGAACCGTTTGCGCTAAATGGTACACGTGAGAACCTGTGCCCTAACCCTTATATTGGAAAAGGAAAAAGGAGTTGACTAAGGAGAGAAAGTATTTATTAAAGAACAGCCTTGGCGAATAGGAAGTATAGTCCTCTAACCCATTCGCAAAAAACTCGTTGGTTACGTTTCGGCGATTGTTAGCCCATCAGTCGTCATAGTTATTGAAGGAATAACGAAAGAAAACGGTTTTCTGGTTCCAGAAAATACTTCCTCAGCTTTATGCTCACCGCCTTATGCGTCTCGCTTCCTCAGCCTCGTCTCACGAGCTATAACTCCTGCAGAGAGCGACATGCGCTGCCACAAGAGCTGGTAACAGCTGGCCTTTCTTTCCTTATAAGTAAGTGCGACGCTCTCACCTCCGTAGCCTGAGGCAAATGGAACTGTCACACACGACACCCGACGTCCGTCGCCACCAAGCGCGTGCATAACTGCGTAAAAAAAAAGCAGGGGTTCCGAAAAAAAAATAATACTACGAGTAACGCTTGTGTTCTCTTGCGTTGCTTCTTTTATCCCGTGCTCCTGCTCCCTCGAAAGAGCCAACACATGCCGCTAGCTCGCACGGCTTCAGGGAGCGAGTCGACGCCGTGAACTCGGGCAATGTTCGGCCGACGGAGGACGTTAGCGCAGTTTGTGACGTCACGAAGGAAAAGATCGTTCGTAATGTGCAGTAGTGCAAAGTCATCGGCATCGACGCGGCATTATTGCTCGTCGAGACAACAGTGACACATGGTGAGCCTGTGACTCGCTTGTTGTGGGCTGTGCCAAATCAGTCCCGAAATGAGTGACAGTGAAAAGTGAAGCACTGGTGGTTGCTCAGCCGAGGATTATTCCAAAGACTCCTACAGCAGCGGTAAGTCCTTGATAAGGAGGCCGTTAAAAGCGGGTTCGCTTCACACAGAGGCTGTTCAGCGAATGTTGTCGCAACGAAAGAGATCTGCTCAGCAGCATAATTGCTTTTACGTGCATCCTGCCGCTTGTACCACTAACATGATTGAAACAAACATTTCCTCTACTGTATACTATAGGCGAGAACAGCAGCAACTTGCTTATTACCATATATCTGCAGAATGCGCGGATGCTACCTTACCAATATTTTTGTAGGCTATGTAGTAACTCATCGTGTTGTGCCCTCACTCTATTTCCTACTCGTGCTTACCAACAGTAGGTTATTAGTTCCGTACATCATAGCGCCGCGCGTTATGATCGGTTATTTATATTCATTCTGTTAAAGCCCCGCATTTCAATTACCCAAGGAAACAAGCGCGCTATAACATTTCCTAAAAAAATTGCGCGGAGCAATCGGCTTTAGAACAATCAGGGTCTCTTATGATGCTTGATTGTCTGCCGGCATGAACAGCTCCTTCCGTTATCATCTTTTTGTGTATACCGCTTGCTTTGTGATTTGCGTGTGCAAATGAGACGTTCAGCCATGGTGGAGAAAATACGCAAGTCTCACGTGACGTCGCTTGCAGGTGGTGAGTTTCAGTGCAGGAGCGGACTTCAGCATTCCAGGGAGGCGGTACCCTTCTATTTCTATTTTTTCTGTCATTATTTTTTTCTACCGTGGACGCACAAATTGGGATTTTTTATAGAGATATTCAGTTATAAATGCTTCTAGTATACCCACAGAGTTCACACTATTTATTTATTTATTTATTTATTTATTTATTTATTTATTTATTTATTTATTTATTTATTTATTTATTTATTTATTTGTTTGTTTACTTATTTATTTATTTCTTTACAGCACCATTGGGCATTATAGTGGGCAGGAAATAACAGTACACATCCAGACACAATATACAGGTAGACAAACTAGCCATAAAATTGTCCAATGTAAACAAGAGGAATAAAACGACATTATATGAAGAAAATGCCATCAGTTCAATTCGAAACGACTCGCACCACTGTCATTTCAGTGCTGTCTATGTCCTTACAGTATGCGGGTAAATGTTTTTATAGAGATATGATCATGCCTATTATCAAGAGCTTTAACTTTTTTGCTAACAGCATTGGGAAACCCCGAAGCAAAGAATAGCTTTAAAAACATTTTTCCGCCCTCTCCTTAACGTGCATTAGCTCAGGCAACGTCTTACGGTCGCGTCAGCATATAAATATCAAACAAAGCAAGTGGGAACAATGTCATAAATCAAAGAAAACGCGTTAAATGTCTGCGACCTCCTGGCTGCCGCAACCTGTTGCTAACTGAATCTGAAAGCCTCGCACTGCTCGCCTGATGCTATAAACCTGGGAGCTGTCAAAAGGCTTAACGAAGTCGCCATAACGACTTTGCTTGAAATTGTCAGCCCTTACTCGAAAATATGCGCGCGGCCGTTTTTCCTCTGCCCTGGCATGCTACAAACGTCGTTGAGAAGGAGGCTTCTAATCGGAAGCTTCAGCCCATGCGCGAATATTTATTCCCACACCTGGTGAAAGTAAATATTAATGATATACGCGGAAGATTCCTTGATGCGAAGGCTTCAGCCAAAGCGCTGTAGCTGGCGGCTTACATCGCGCGTTTAAGAAAATTCAGCACAGAGGGCATAAGTTTCATTTCCTTTTGTACCTCGTGAAGGATAAGTCTTCTGACAAGCTCAGAGAGGAAACGTCGGGACGACTTAGCCGAGTGGACGTGTACGTGATAATATCCAACTGCCGTGTTACCAATATTGAACTTGACTCAATAAATGCTACTACAAATATGTGGCTGTGCACACTCCTAATACCGTCTCGTGAGAAACACATATCAGGGACATATTCTCAAGAGCTAATCGCATGCTTGGATACCTCGAACGCAGTTTTTATTTAAAACGATATTCACTGAAGAAACAGCGTATCTTTTATATACGGCCCATTACTGAATATACTTCTTCAACAAGAGACCCAGACCTTGTAAGTTGGAGAGCATCGTGGTTCGGCTCGCTTCATGCTGTCTAATTATCATAAAACTGCCAGTGTAACTAATATGAAATTCATCCTCAACATTCTGCCTTTAGCTACTTGTTGTAAGATCCCCGGCATCTTACGTCAGCTATTTGTGAGTGATTACTTTTCAGCTGACAGCAGCGCACGTGTTCAAATACTAGATGGAATATTCGGTCCCAAAATTGTTTTGTGCATCTTGCTTTTATCAGCTCCCCTCCGTAAACGAGGCTCGGTAAAGCTCGTACTATCTTTCAATAAAGCAGACAATGCAGCATTAATGACCTACCTTTCACATGCATATTCTGACATCTCAGGCCTTCGTTCAGATAGTAGCACAAGCATAAACGAACTGTGGACACATCTTAAAAACTATGCCATGTATTGCACAGATAACTTTGTTCCCACACGAAAGACGACTACAAAATATCCCAATGCGTGGATTAGTCGCAAAATAATTCACTTAAAGAGCAAAGTCAAATGACTAAGAAAGTCCAGAAAAATACACGGAAGCACTAGCTCATGTCAGTGTTAAAAGGCGAGATACGGAATGCGAAACGCCATTTTTTTTTCGGACACACATTACACAGCTTCATCAAAAACTCACCTGATAAATGTTGGCGCTACATGCGCACTAAACGCGCTACCCAAGCCTCTTTTCCAGCCACGGAAGGAAAGATAAAGGCAAATTTTTTTAATTCTTACTTCCACTCAGTTTTTAGCCGCATGGACAATAGTGTGATGATGCAGGCGCGCTCTGATTACAGTGAACGAAATAAAATAGCACCACCTTTAGAAATCACAGCATTCATTACTGCTCTTAAATCTTGATGAAAAGAGAAGTAGTGGCCCGGACGAAATACAGAACACTTTCTTAAAACGCTATTCTCAACCGATTAGCAGATACCTCTATCTCACATTCATGAAATCAATTTGCGATTGCGGATTTCCTGAATACTGTAACATCGCCACGGTAATACCGGTGCACAAGTCCGGTGAGATTTCAGCCCCGTCAAGACACAGACCGATTTCTCTCACGTGTACTAGTTGTAAAATTCTTGAGCACATTATCTTAAAATTAATAACAAATATGTGGAAGAAAGCCGCCTGATTTCTCTTTGTCGGCATAGTTTCAGAAGTGGGTCATCCCTAGTCACCTAACTTGTCCAGGCAACACATGATTTTGCACTGGCCATTAATACCTACTCCCAATTTGATATATTTTTTTAGACTTCTCAAAGGCCTTTCATCGCATTTCACATGCTAAACTCGTCTCGAAACTTATAAACTTAGAAATAGCCCAACGGCGGACTCGATTAGAAATTACCTTTCAGAACTCTACCAGTTCGTACAATACAATGGACATTGCTCTGACACCGTTGAGATGCTTTCGGGCGTCCGGCAGGGATCGGTTTTGTCACCAATCTTACTTCTGTTGTTCATAGACGCTATTGTGGAAACCGCTGATGTTAAAATTAGGTTATTCGTGGACGATTGCATGCTCTACAGTAAAATTAAAGACCATAACGATCAAGTAGCCCTCAATAATTCTGTCAACAAAGTAGCCCACTGGTGTCGAGACTCGCGGACTATAACAAAGAAGAAATGTAAACTTTCATTCCCATACTCATTTAACGGCGTAACCCTTTGAACGGTAACTCAGTACAAATGCTTAGGAGTTTCAATAACATCTGACCTTAGTTGGACAGCCCAAGGGCAACACGTGTCAAAAAAGCAACGAATAAGTAATTTTTTTCTTAAACTAACCCTCCGCAATTGAATTTGAGAAATCAAGAACTTGTCACATCTCACGTTTATCAGACCAATCCAAGAATATGCGAACATAGCGTGGTTTCTGTTCACAAATACAAGCATTTCTGCATTTGAGAGCGTACAGCGCAAGTCGATAAGGTTCATCTTTAGCCGATGAAAGTGAGCCGATTCACCTGCTGAGCTTCTGCAAAGCGCGGGGCTAGCTACACTGTGCGACAGAGCAAAGACAGATCGCCTGAAGTTTTTCATCAATTTCTGAATGGTCACTTCAAAACTAACGCCGCAGCTTTTGTTAACATAAGGGAACACAGAGGGAAAGTGTGCCAAAAGCACGACTCAATGGAAGAATATTTCTGTAAGAACGATACGTTTCGTATTTCTTTTCCCTCAAATAATCAGGGAAGGGATCGCGCTTGACGAATTTCGTGTAGAGCAGCAAACACTTCAAAAGTTTGCAGAGGAAATCGAGAAATGTATACTGCCTGTGCTGCCACCAAAGTGACAAACGTTTTTCTTGCAGTTAATTTTGCAGGGTATCCTATTTTATTTTTTCTTTATACAGCGAGTACAATGCTTGCGCCTGTGTATTATCTGTACTAAACACCCACTCCTGTAATAAGGCTCTTCAAGTGACAGACAGTATTCCGAAATAAATAAATAAAGATCTGGCTGCTTCATAAAATATATAAATTATTTCGCCTATACGCCTAATTATACCTGCTCGTTGAACTTCTGCGCATGTAGATCATCCCTGTAAGTCACCATACCGCATCAAAACACAATCACATACTGCCAAACATTTCTAACGAAAACGTGCTGGTAGTGAAACCACGTGCCATACGCATTAGCCTCCGATACATACATAATTGTTAAGACAGCGCCACAGCGCAATATCTGCATTGTTTTGAGTTACCTAACGAAGTTCAAGCTGACCGCATTGCTGATAATGAAACTGTCGAGAGGTATAAACCATTCACAGGTTGCTGGAGGTTAAAAAAAATATCAGCCTTAACAAGAAAATGAAGCACACATTCCGCCAAGAAGTCACTCATATGTATGCTAGTCCCTCATATGCTTAGAAACGCAGAGCAGTTAATAAAATGATGCTTCTTTTTGGTAGTGTTGTCACCGTGATATTCAGCAACTGCAAATTACACGAGATATCTGGGTGGTCATGGTATCTGTACCGTGGCACCAAGGACTGGGCGTGTTGGTCCCCTCGTGACACCAACCCCGATGGTACAGGAAGGAGCGAGAGTTCGCTAAGGGGTCACAAAATTTCGCTACCTTCAGAACTTTCCAGCTAAGCATCCCTTGATTATCCGAACAGGAATAATTCACTGACGGCCAGTGCAACTGTCAAAATATCCAACAGATTAAACGAGACAACTGCCCTAATCTGCCATTTACTTCATCCTCATCATGACCACCATTTATCATCATCACATTATAGTTCATGTCCACTGTAGTTTCCATATTTCGCATTACGCGAAGGTTGTCAGTTTGTCCCCCTCCGGCGGCAAGTAGTTTTTTGTCGACTCTCAATTCCTTGTAACATTTCTGCGCTTCAATTAAATATTACAAATAATTTTCCCTATGCTTTCTTTAGCTGCATTATCTGTTGGCTTTTTATGGTTGGGAATAACAATGCCTTAGACGCATTTTCGCGTTACATGAGGGTTGTTGTCAAATAAGCATTTAAAAATCTGACGGGTTCATGATTACGCCGCTGCCAAAATTTTACACCAACAGCTAAGTAGAATACACCAGTTTACTGCCATATCTGTGATTGTCTGGTCGAGCTTAGCGGCACCAGGTGGCACCACCAACCCGGTCGCTCACAGGGGTAAGTACAGGGCAATTGAAAGTGTGAAACGCAACCAGAAGCCATGAGAAATGAATTTAGAAAAACAGAGACAGTTAATTCGATGCAATAAATGGAAACGAAAAAGCCCATGGAGATTTACAAGTACATGAAGAAAGAAATTAAAAGGGAAAATCTGTACGATAACACGAAGGGAACTGCCTTGCTATTTGAAGCTCGAGCTGGTTGCCTAAGGACAAAAACATACCGGAACAAATATTCACAACTAGATGAGGCATGCGTATGCTGCAGCAAAAATCCGGAGACCACTCAGCACGTCCTAATGGAATGCGAAGGAATTCAGCCTGTGAGACCCATAGGTAACGTAGCTCTTTCAGAAGCGCTTGGATTTCAAGTGGACGGAAGCATTAACCGGTGAGCAGTCGAGATAAGCAAGAGACGTTTAGCGTATTGTTGAAAAAAAAACAAGCAGGGAAGAGGAACCGGAACCGTCACAGGCATAAGTAGCGGCACAAGGTAGATAGAAAAGTTCTGAGGAAGAGAAAAAAGATTTGAAGAGATGTATACAAAAATGTTAAAATGAAAAGCTCGTATAGCAAACCTGAGCAACTCAAGCATGCTAGGTGATTATTTGACAGTGCTGTGTTTCAAAGGGGATGCCACTAAGTCATAAGCATCATCATCTCATGTTTACGCCTCCGGTAATCCAGAAAGGATAACAAGCTTGCGGGCAAACTAAAACTGGGGCACGCGTTCGGGCCAGACAGACTGTGTGGTTAACGTGGCGTGAAGCAGGCAAGAGTACGCCGATCGATACCACGCCGAATATGCGAGCGGAAATGCGCTCCGTACGGTTGACCGCCTTACGACAAATAATTGCACCCCTCTGTCTTCTATTTCTCTCTCTCTCTCTCTCTCCCTCTCTCTCTCTTATCACGTTTCTTTAGAGCCACTCATCAGGAAACAAAGTTACATTTTGTCGCAGACTCATTACAAATCTGGAGGCAGCGGTTCCAATTGGAGGAAATAAGGTGCAACAAGAGGTATTCGGGCGAAAATTTAAAATGGTTGTGTAGGGGGGCCGGGGGGCACTTTGCCATCGCAGATGTGGGCACATTTCTTGCTCACAGGCACAACAAGAACAAAGCTGGAGCGTGAATGTACGGTGCACGAATGCAAGCTCCAGCGCCTTCGGGGCACATTTTCTCTCTTGGGCGCATCATAGGCAGCACGGCAGCAATACCACATTGATACAGCGAGGCAATGGTCGCTCCTTGGCTCTAGCTTGGAATCTTTTGAGCGCGACGTCTCGCCCTTTTGTGCCACGGATCGGCCAGAGGCGGCATAACTAACTGCAAGCTGCGTTAGTAATGCGGGGGAATCTATAGTGTCGGGCGTTTGCTCCGGGCTACGTGCAACGGTGCAAGGTTGCTCGCTACACACAGATGCCTTATGTGATTAGAGGCAAGGCGTACATAATGCGATTTGCAGATAAAAATGCAAGGCCTGTCGCTCCCATGCCAGCTCCTCGCAGGCAGGTTCTATAGACTTGACCGGAAGTCATGCAGGGTTCGCTTGGACTGCTGTCATTGTTGTTTGTTAAGGTCTTCCTGACACAAAGCTCGG
Organism: Dermacentor albipictus; assembly: GCF_038994185.2. Lineage (NCBI taxonomy): Eukaryota > Metazoa > Arthropoda > Arachnida > Ixodida > Ixodidae > Dermacentor > Dermacentor albipictus. The sequence continues at coordinate 155,894,767 of NC_091824.1, read as the reverse complement.
TAAGTTCAATACACAAGAAAAACAGACTCTGCTCTCTCTCACATAGCTTACGAATGTAATAATATTCCTGTTACTTAAATTTCTATGAGATAAAGCTCCGTCTACAGAAAATTGAAAACAAGCCGAAACAAAACGTACACCAATCATCGATACAGGCACGCAAAGATTTGTCTCCCACTCAGCACCAAATCCTTAAAGAGCTCGCGGAAAGAAATGATATTGTAATAAAACCAGCAGACAAAGGCGGTAGTATCGCAATCTGGCCTATGGAAAAGTACAACAATGAGGTCTCCTAACAACTGATGAACCACACGAATTACAAAAAACTCGACTTTAACCCAACATGAGGCTGCAGCAATAGTCTTCAAAGCACAATAGCGGCGCTCCTGTCCACGGAACTAATCACGCAACCTTAATATCGCTTCATGATGCCCAAGAACAAATAAACATGCCATGTTTATCCTGTTCCTAAAATACATAAGGTTCCTGTAGAAGAAATATTTAGAACAGAAATTCCAGCTCGGCATATATGTCAAATAACAACGCACCTACCGAGCCACTATATAAATTCTGAAGTCACAACCTGCGAAACATCCCCACCACTCGTTATCCTTTCTTTATTTCTTTTATTAAGCACAAGTAATTTGCCCGATGTTGTCCTTGGTGGGTGTCCGTGTTCGTTGGCTTCTCATGATATGACTATATATATATATATATATATATATATATATATATATATATATATATATATATATATATATATATATATATATATATATATGTTTGTTTATTCCCGTTCAGTAATTTCTTTTTTCACGAGCACAGTTTTCTGCCACTCCTTTTATTGTCTTTCAGAGACACAATAGCACACGACCTCCAGCAAAGCAGGTAATAGAGGGGTGCTGTGCACACGGCTGTTGACATGCCGGCTGACACAAGGCGTGTCACCGGCCTTGTGCACAGCCTTCCATTATTCTCAATTCTACACCCTCGCCGTTAACACATCTTCTGTCGTTCCCGCACCCACCCGCCTTACCCATTCTCCCCTTTACAAGAACACCACATATATACAATGGGTCGAGGAAAGCATATGCCGCCTTGGAAAAGACAGGTACACTTGTTGAAACGTAGGCTGCCGCTTTTACCTTGTTCCCATTTTGCTCTTCGGCCATTCAGGACACTTTGGGCCAAGTAGTAGATTGCTGGCTTGGCACTGCGTGATATAATTCCTGCTCTTATCTATTTATACCAGCAAGGGCACAAGTTCTTCGGGCGATTTAGTCCATGACGCTTTAGATCAATGCTAAAAGTCACCGTACAATTACGCAACATTTTTTCCGAGACTGCCGTTTTAATAATACTAGCCATGTAGGATTTGTGGCTAGATGTTAAAGATAAGACAGTGGGAGACAGGTGGGTTTAGGTGGGTCGGGGAAGAGAGTAGAAACAACGCGGGCAAAACGACCAGCTGTATATCTATCTTCACTTTCGCAATTTACCTCACTCTAGGCTTAGTCAACGAAGCTTGCTGAATGCAAGTTATTTCTAAGATTGATTGATTGATTGATTGATTGATTTTATTTGCCACACAAAAGTACAAAAGAAAATTGCGCATGAGATGTTGTTGGGAAAGGGGGAAGAAAGCTACATACATGTAGCTTGACTGGACCCCACCTCCCAGTACCCAGCAGTGGACACTTTAGTAGAAGTAAATAAGACAACTACATAGAGTATGTTAGAGTTTCGATATTTGTTTGTTAAAGAATAGCGGTCACTTTAGTAGAAGTAAATAAAACACGCTAACAAAAACTAACAGCAGCAACATTTTTTACATATACATATAGGATGGAAACTACTGTATTATGTAACCAAATGAACTAAAACACCAAATGATAACAAGGATTATGCAAAAAGCGCATACAAGTTTCTCGAAAGTATACGCAAGTTCTCTAACGTCGGATGGAATTTTTTAAACTTGTGACACGCTAAATTGCATCATCTCAAAACCATAGTTGGGGCGGGATCTTGGTACAAGCTAAAGTTCTGTGCGTCTCAAGGACCTTAAAGAATCGTTATATTGAAAGCTTGAAAGGGTTCTCAGATTGTATGTATTCTTACGTATTTCACACTTAAAGGCAGACAGTTGCTTAAATTCATATAACCTGTCTAATTAAAAGAATACTGAGTTTAGTAAACAACGGAGATGTGTACGCATCATATGGCTGCCTGGCAATCGATCGTAGAGCATTTTTCTTCTTTACAATAAGCTTATACAGAGCTTTCTTAGCGCTAGTTCCCCATACGAGATGACAGTAACACAAATGTGATTCAAACAAGTCAGTGTATACTAAATGGTTCTGGAAGACTGGAAGAAAATACATAGACGTCCTTCGCATGTCTAAAGCTTTCGAAAGTTTAGTGCGTAGGTAGTCAGTGTGGTGGTCCCAAAGCATAAATTCAATAAAAATGACTCCCAGAGATTTAGCTGCAGGAGAGATTTCAATGACAGAGTCATTTAAATGTATATAGGACGTCGCCGAGGTTACACGGTACGAATTTTGGGCTGAATAAAACAGCGTTTGTTATAGAATAGTTTATTATTAGTCAGTTTTCAACAGACCAAGCATTTAGTTTATACAGAATTTGATTTCCACGTTCTGCTATGTCATTAGCATCTGTTCCTGCTAGAAATATTTTTGTGTTGGCTGCATACAATATGCAATTAGCTGAGGTTTCAATGTTGATGAGATCATTTATGTAAATAACGAACAACACCGACCCCAGGATACTACCTTGTGGAACGCCGGATTTAATTTCACGGGCTGTTGATAATTCGCGGTCAATGCAAACTGACTGATACCTTCTTGATAAGTAGCTACTTAACGAATCAGCTGCAATACCTCGAATCCCATAACAACACAGCTATATTACCATAGTAATATGATTTATCCTATCGAACGCTTTTGAAAAGTCAATAAAAACACCCAGTGTGAGTCGTTTATTCTCGATGTTGCGTAATATTAATTCTTCTTGCTGCAGAGGCCATTTCTGTGTACAATCCAGGTCTCAAACTGTACTGAGATAAAGCAATAAGTGATCGTTCATCTAGAAAAGTAGAGAGTCTTGAGTGCATTAACTTTTCTACTGGCTTAGAAAACACAGACAAAATAGATATTGGTCTATTGTTACCTAGATTATTTCTGTCCTAGCATTTAAACTAGACTGTTACTTTAGTTATTTTCAATTGACCAAAGATTGCAAGGCGAAGCTGCAACTACCCGAAATCGCCACGTTGGAGTCGTACGAGAGGTGTCTGTACTTTGATTTTTTATTGCGAAAGCAATGGGACGTTCCAGGCAAATTTCTGCCGTCGTCGTCGCCGTGATGTGCCGTATAAAATCCAACGGTGACAACATCATCGCCGCGAGCCGTATGCTGTAGGTGCGTATGCAAGCATGCGAGGATGAGCCGACGAAGGTGGCTCAATCTTGTGCGCGCAAGGGAGAAAAGCGGGGAGGAAGGGCGTCGCATTCCGCCGCGCGCAAGGCACCGAATGTAGGGGAGGGGTAGGGGAGGGGGGGGGGGGGGGGTTTACTCCGTCGGAGGCTGCATTTGGCATGACCATTTGCATAATGCCACGTAGCTGGACAGAACCACGGTAACGTTGTTTGCCATCGCTTTGCGATACTGGGATTTCTTCTTTTTTTTTGCATTCTGGCTAAATTGAAAATTAGTCTCAACTAATAAAATTATGAATGAGAAAATTGTAGAGCAACGCGAGAAACTCCTAATACAGCTTTCTTTTGCTCGATACGTGCTGCATTAAAGTGTTTTTCCGAGCGGGAAAGAAGCCCACGAATGCAGCGAAATTTCCGCGCGTGTGGACACTCGAGGCACCTTGCGTGTATTCGCAGTCTTCTTTCACGCTCGGAAGAACACTTTAATGCAGCACGTATTGAGCAACAGAAAGCTGTATCAGGAGTTTTTCGCGTTGCTCAGCAATTTTTTCATTGATAATTTTTGACCTAATTATAATATTTTAGATATTGAATATATGTTCAGACTAATTATGTAATTAGGGGAAATGCAAAAAAAATAATCTGAGTTTCTCTGAGCGTCGGTGAACAACATCACCTTGATTCTGTCCAGCTACTTGGCATTTGCATTCTTTTTTTTTCAATATGGTGCGTGATAGTTGAGACACACTGTGTATTTAGTGTTTGTGTTTGTGCCGAGTTCATCTGCTTCTATTTGGACCCAAGATATTAAACCTAGTTTTTGGAAGATGGCGGAGTGCTTGAAGCCTGCTTCACCTTCGCCGCAGGTCGACCCGGTATTGCACAATCCCTGGGATCTGCCCACGCATTCCGGCCCACGCATCGTGATACGGACGTAAGCCGGCCAGGGTTATGCCCCTGGGAACGCCTGCGGGGGATGCATACAGGGGCTAGAGGTAAACAACTTCGCCTTAAAATTAACAGTGTGGGTCCATGTTATTTTCAACAATAATCTCATCTACAACCAGCAGCAGCGGTTACGTTAAAATATATAACATGGCCTTCCTTCCGGACATCGGCAAAATGAGCACCCTGGGTAGGCACTTTGTAAGAGTCCGCCTAACAGACATGTCCATTTCATCTGCTGTTGAAGTTCTGATTGGCTGGGCTGAGCTGCGCGTTGACAGCAACAAGCCGCCACAGCCAAAGCACTTCAACGGCAGACGAAATGAACATATCCACTAGGTGGACTCCTACAGAATACCTCTCCTAAAATCAGGCCCTCATGCGATTTAGCATAGCTCCAAAGCAACTAGGTTATTGCTTAATAACTGAATGCAGCACGCATGGCACTCGAGTATCGGTTCAGTCGACAGCGCCAAGATTTCGAACGTGTAAAAAAAATGAGTGCGAAGTGCAAGATAAAGCTTATTAAACTGTCTTATGGTGTACGCAAGCTGTTTATAACTATCGCATTACTTCTGCAGAAAAGCTTTTAAAAAAACGAGCCGTCGTTGTCTCACTTTCGCTTGGACGCCTTTATATGCGTACTATGCATTTTATGCAACCTAAAGAAGTCATAGTTGACAAAACATAGTGTCCACTGTCCGGAAGATTTTCACTAATCGCTAAGACAAGGCCAGAATTATACTGGCCCAATTTAAATATTGAAGTTTGTGAATATGTCGAAAACCTTAAAGTTAAGTTAAATGACAGTTATAACCACTGCTCTTCAGAATACATCATTACCCGAGCTTTGCTTGCTTTTCCCGAATAATGACAATGATATTACTAAGAAGAAACGACCTCAAGAATGGAAATTTATTGTACGCTGCGCAGTTTTCTCTATAACAACTTCGGTACAATAACTTCTAATGATAACTTCATTAGCCTTACTCTATTTTTCGTTCCATTGCTCCCATTATTCTGTAGGAGTTCTTCGCGGCCAGATCTGCCCAAACATTTACCCCTGATATTCAAACACTTTCAAGAGCATCTTCAGTTGTCAGTAAGTTGGACGAGCCTCGGGCCAACCCTGCCATTCAAACGCGCCAGGAGCTTCTGCGTTAGCTGCTGTTGTGCAAAAAAAAAAAAATACGCCGTAGTTCTTGGTTTGGGTCAAGAGGTCGCCGTTCCAGAAAGTAAATATCGGCGGCTCGAGGGGCAAACCACTTCCAATATAGGAAGGGCGGAAAAAAGAAAAGGTCCTTGGCGAGCCCTCAATCCAGAAAACGCAGGATTGAACAGCCGAATAAAACTCTTGGACATAACTCCGCATCAGCGAGCTCGGTCCTTTTCGCGGAATTCTCGTCGCCCCGAGACCTACCGGAGCATGACCCCTCCCTCACCACACGCTTCTGTAGCCTCTCCTCTGCGACCGCACACTTACCCTAAACTCTACCAAACCCAAGTTGTACCGTCACAGAATGAATATGACGCCGGCGTGAAGCGAAGGGGTCTCGCGGATGGTGGGTTCGCTCGAGTGCTTTCAGACGATCTCCTGGCCCGTCTGCGGGAAATCCCTGAGTCAACACACGGAACATAACGCAAGGCCTGTGCGCTCTCTCACAGCTTCTTTCCTATCGCTCGCGCCATCGGTCACACTCGAGGCAGAGTATTTCCCACGACTGCTTGCTGAGACTACTCTAAATGTAGAAAAACTAACGAGCTGACTGTCTCTACCAAGAAAAAAGCCGAGAGCCTCTTTATGTACAAGTTCAAAGCTAGAGTTACATGCACTGGCTACGGAACCAACCACCGCCATTCGTTTTATATATGTAATGTTCTTGCAATGCATTACTAGCTGTCTTGCGCCGTCTTTATGGTTTATATTTAGTTTAGGCACCAACGACGGTCTTTTTGTCTCTTTTTTGGTGACTTGCTGGCTTCGAAGCATGCGCTAGAGCTCGGGCTATTGTCGGAGGTTTCAATGTGCGACAACTCTTGAGTGGTCCAAACTCGACACGTACATACCTAGAAAAGAAAGAACAAAAAGACAATCGTGTGGCACGACATTTCGCGAACGAGGCCAATATTGAAGCCTCGAAGTGCCGCCTTATCATATTTCGCTGACTCTAAGCGCAAGAATCTTCGCTAACATTGGTTGTCGTCATACTCACTCGAACGCACAAAATAAATCACAACACAACTTTGCACTTAGTTCACTTGAGACAACTGAAAATCGACTGCCGAATGCATGCGGGAACATGGTGTGCAGTAGTGGTCGCTGGAGCATCGGCGTAGTGGCGTATGGCGGCGCCCAAGAGAGTGAAGTTACAAAATGATATCGTCGTGTGTACGTATCACCGTCGTGGAATGTGTGGTACGTACTACCATTCCTGTATGGTTGTCAGATTACCTCTTCGTACTTGCTATTGACAATTTGAACCAGCTTCCACGAAAGAACAAGGGTTGCCGCTAAGGATACAACGTTCCATGCAGGACAAGAGTCATAAGACATGCCGAGCTTTAGCAGTGCTGCGCGCTATTGCGCAGGCTACACCAAAGCTGGCATTGATGACGGTAAAAAAATAAACGAACAGCGTTGAGAACTGGTACGCATGGTGTCAAAACATCACCGGGTAGCAGCAAGTATCGCGCATGCTTCGACTGATAAGCGCACGGGGGCACTATACGCTGCCACGACAGCTGAAACGGCTTGGCGTCGACGGACGGCACCCGTGACAGGATATTTGAGGGTCGTGGTAAACGATGAGTTATTGGCAGCGTCTGACGTCGCAAACGATGTCCACGAACGAGAAGTGCACTGCGAGCTTGTTTTTCGTATCGACCGAATGAGGCTTGTACTGCCAGCCCACATGCATGCCTACGACCCCTATTGGTTGTCTTGAGATCCGCAAGTAATTGTTTACTTTGGATACATGGGCGTACCACCACGGAAAAACAAAGCAAATAACCATGGACCGTATCTGACTGCGTTCGTTGCACTCGTGCAGGAGAACTCTTCAGTCAACTGCATTTTATGTCACACTGCCGATGATGAAATGACCTATCTTAACCGACTAGTTGCTAAAATCGTACTATTTCTTTCGTGTTTCTTTCTTCGTGATAGGTAAATGAAAAGAAATTCGCCACTTTGAAAACCAGTCCCATAATGTACTGATGGTGCTATGGGCACCCAGCAAATGTAAATGGCACACTATGGTCATCAGGAGCGACGTGTCCTCAGGTGCGCGCCAGACTTCAAAAAGCGGCCACACTAACATCAGGTTATCTTCAAGCGCGAGGTCTGGAGCTGTCTTCCGAGAGGTGCTCTATAGTCGCTTTCACGCGCAAAGCAATGAAACCGTACATCAGAATTAATGGATAGCCAATTGCCTACGAGAAGACGCACCGCTTTCTAGGAGTGATTATAGATCGAGACCTTTCCTGGAGTCCACGTATCTGCTACCTAAAAAGGAAATTAATTATGATAACCCACGTGCTCAGATTTCTTGCGGGAAAGTCATCGGGTGCGTCTACGAGAGCGATGCTCCAACTCTATAATGCACTGTTACTCGGTTTCCTGCGCTATAGCTTACCTCTACTGGGTGGGACCGGTGAGAGCAACCTCCGTGCCCTCCAGTCTACAAGCTCAAGCTCTGCGAATTTGCCTTGGTCTTCCCAGATGTGCATCCATGGTAGCAACAATAGCCATCACGCACGACCACCCCGTCAATACGTATCTTCAAGTCGACACTTTCAGGATGCATATCAGGCACTTCGCCCGACTTTTATCGCACCATCTCGCCTCCCTTCCTGCCGCTCGACCTCGTTCAGCGTTTAGCAAGATTATTGCCGCCGACCATGGAACTTTGTCTTCAAACTTTACGCCTGCAGCACGACCATTTCTACCACTGTGGTGCCTCCATCCACTCCAGGCTCTTCTTGTTGTTCCCGGTATCAAAAAGAAAACGGAAATGTCAGCTTTTGCCCTCAAACAAACCGTGCTTTCATTCCTACATGACAAGTACAGAGGACGCATCCGCGTTTACATGGAGGGTTCTATCTCCTCTAAAAGTTCAGCTGGAGCAATGGTGATTTCCGCAGAGCATGTCACCCTCAAGTTCAAGACATCTCACATTACATGATCGATGGCTGCAGAGCTCGCAGCTATCCGTGCTGCTCTGGAGTTTATTGTTCACAAATCTTCACATTCATGGTCCATCTTATGTGACTCAAAGGCAGCTCTCCAGTGTCTGATGTCCCCTTTCAACCACGGACCAAATGTGCAACTGGTCGCAGACATCCGACTACTCCACCGTAACGCAATCAACAAGGGACACAACATCATCCACCAGTGGATACCGGGTCACTGCGGAATTTCGAGAAATGACAGTGCGAATGACTCTACCCGGTCGGCCCATGATGGTGCCCAGATTATACCCTTACCGCTGTCAAGAATCGATGCAGCCACAAGTCTTCGCTCCCTCGCCCGCGAGCTTACGCAGAATCTGTGGAACACCAGTGAATTCACGAACGCATGTCTCCACAGATTGGATCCACGTCTGCAACTCCGTCTACCACCAGGTTTACCACGAGCGGAAGCAACACTTTCGTGCCGCCTGTGGCTCGGCGTTCACGAACTCCTGTTCATTCCGCATAGGAATGGCGACAGCCCTACTTGCGACACATGCGGCTGCGAGGAGACAATTGAGCACCTGCTTTGTGACCGTCCCGTTAGAAAGTGCCATGAAAAGTGCTTGTGACCGCACTTGAAAAACCGGACAATCGCCCCTTTACAGAGGAAAAAGCTCTAGGACACTGGTCCAGACGGGCTTCGGCACTCAAGGCCTTGAGGGCTTTGCTGAAGTTTTTAAGGACATGCGAATTGTGCGACCGCCTTTGACCGTTGTAGCGCGTAGTTTCGCGTTACTGTGTGAATTTTCTGGTTTTCATTTTTCCTCTTCTTCTTCTTTCTCCTTTTATTCCCTTTACCTCTTTCCCCAACACAGCGTAGCCAGCCGGTACTTACACTGCTAACCTCCCTTTCTTTCCTCCCCTTTGTCTCCTCCTCCTTGCGTAAAGAATATATAAAAATGTGGATGCTTCAGCTTAGACAGTCTTTTGAGTTAACTCTACCGGGACCGTAGCCACAACCGTCGTTGGCGCAAAAAACAGTTCGGGCATTCGTGCAGTTTTTGAAGTGAGCCGACCCAGAGTGGCCGTTTATAGTCCTCGAAATTGCATAGCAATAACATTTCTACCTGAGCCTCTTGATGTGCGACTGACACAGGTTGCATGGCCCATTGCGTACAGGGTCAACTGAAAGAAACAAAAGCGCTCCGTTCCTATCAGTTTTGTCACTGTTGTTGGCCGGCTGCGGTATCAGTATACTCGTGCGCCACTTTCAACGTGTGCACAGTCCTGACTTATCTGTCTTTCGCTCTTTCTATTCACCCTTTCGTTGACCCGTCAGTGTAGAGTAGACGCCCACACGCTGGTCTGACTGACGTCCGTGACCTTCCCTATCCTTTATTTCTCTCTCTCTCTCTCTCTTTAGAATACTTGAATTGCGTAACAACAATCGCGAACATACAAAACGCCCACAACACACCTGATAGGTGCTTGAGGTTAACTGTGTAAATTGTATTTCGGGTGCAGCTCTGTGTTACATTCCGAGAGAAGCCTACTTTCCTTTTTATCAATCGATCTGGGACTTTCACGTTTCCCGAAACGTGATATCCTAACCTGATAGCATACTTTCCGTCCTGTTACCGTTGTTCTCGTAGTTAATTCGCTTTTGCACTTCTCCATCTCAGCCTACTGGTTAGCCCACTTTACAGAGTGCACAAACCGGGTGATTCGGTGTCTCTCAGATTATACTAACTCGCATGCTTTTCCTAGGCAGCTTGGCGCTACGCTTTAACGGGTGTCAACTTATCCATTTAGCTGCACGTTACTGCGGCTCATCTCTTGCACAGCGCGTATTACGCTGTAGCAGTTCTGCATAGCAAATTAGACTTATCGTGTTGGCTAGTACATTTGTGATTTCGTCAGTTCATCGTCGCTATAACAAGCGCCAAGACTTAATCGTGAGTGAATACGAGCTTAGCTTGCTTCTTTCTTTCTTTCTATCTATCTTTCTTTCTTTCTGTCTGTCTTTCTTTCTTTCTTTCTTTTTTTCTTCTTTCTTTCTTTCTTTCTTTCTCTCTTTCCTTTCTTCCTTTCTTTCTTTCTTTCTTTCTTCACAACTCCTGCTTATTGGGGCACGTACAAACACAATATCACTAGAAAGCGGCTACTTCTGCCACATACATTGGGTGGCGTTTCCTCTATAGGCTAATGCAGTAACTGGTATTTTGAGTTAGCTTTCGGCGCCATTAATCAGCAGTCGAGCGCTATCTGTTGCGCTGCCATCCTGATCCTCGGGTATAGCTTATTTCTTAAAGCGGAAGCTGGAAAAGCCATAAAAAATACGCCCTCTTGCACGTAACGAGCCGACACAGACATTTTCTAAGGGATGAACCCTCATATGAGAAGAAACATTCCACACATATATGAATCTGAAGAGAGAGAGAGAGAGAGAGAGAGAGAGGAAAGGGGAAAGGCAGGGAGGTTAACCAGAGAAAAAAAATCCGGTTGGCTACCCTACGCTGGGGAGAGAGGGGAGGGGGAGGTAAAGTGGAAACAAAGTAGAGATAAGGAAAGGAAGGAGCATAGACACACAATCACAATCGGTCACTGTCACCGAACACTGTCATGAAGAGGATTCTAAAATTACTTTACGGGAAAGACATTGTAGAAATCGTTGTAAAAGTTGTATAAGTATTCCGCTTTACACCGTTCAAATTAACTGCCAAGATGCAGCCGACGATGGAGACATTTAAATTAAGGCGCTTGTTATCGGAACACGTTTCTGTTTTTTTTTTTTCGCTTTGCTTAATCGAGCTCTCCACCATTCAGAAATTTGGCTAATGTCGTTTGTGGGCGCTGCGCAGTGCATTGGCTTTGCAATGCCGCACTTTTCTGCGGTAAATAATTAGGGAGATTCGGAAGTTTCGCTCAGCTTAATGATAACGACTCTTTACACGAGCAATTAGCTGTGACAGTATAATGTCAGAAGCAGCTCTTGTGTGCTCAATGTTTTTCAGTCCTCCCCTTTTATCTCGTTTGTTGTTCCCTAGCAAGGCAACCAAATGCTTTGTTTGATTCGCTCTCAAATAAAATCTTATTCCTTTCTTTCCTCCGAGCCCCTCCCAAGGCGAGGAAATGTTTTAGTTATTTTTAAAGTTGCCTGCAGTAATTTGGTCTCATTACCATTTCTTAGGCCCTGCGTCGCCTCTCAGAGTAGCGTCAGGTAATGTCTTCCACGTAATTACCGACGGCTAATTAAGGTGTGTATCCGCATAAATGAACCGACAGGATCTTTGTCCATGAGGGGCTAACGTGTACTGCTTCCTTAAACAGCAAATAATGCTGGTTGGGCGAGCGGTGCGCCGGCATGATTCAAGAAATTGCCCTGAGAGCGGACGACGCGCCAGGAGAAAAAAAATTTCAAAGTTTAGCCATAAGAGCGAAGCAATGAGTGCGATAGTAACATGTAACAATATTACGTGAAGACTCGCCGCTGTATTGGCAGTATGGAGTTAAGTGAACCTAAGCTGACTAAGTACAAATGAGCTGATGTGCTATAGATTCCTCTGAAACTTGCCATTGGACAATTTCATTTTTGTTTATTGATGAAAGACAACGTCTTTCTTGGCGATTTTACCACCACTTTTTTCCATCGAGTATGCTTGAAACTTCTTTCCTAGGCCGATCCCTGAGGTAACGAACAGCCGCGGCAATAAAATGACATCATTTTCAGGGTTGAGCTGTGTTATAGTTGCGCACTTTTAATACCTAAGTATGTGAGGATTTAAGATAAAAGGCATGCGCTGTCGGTGTTTTCTTTCATGACATTTGTTCGTGAGGTGCCGTTCTCGAAATTCTGAGGAATAATGTCAGGAATGTGAGACCTATATATATATATATATATATATATATATATATATATATTGTCACGGGGTAGTGACGTTACAGAACACAGTAGCAATACTGTGAAAGACAAAACTAGCTTTTATTAGGTGAACCTGTGCCCACAAAGAGAGGCTACACTTAAAGCACAACAATAGCGGCAAACACAGTCGGCGATGGTCGAAAATCGTATCAGTGGGTCAAGCGCGTCGGCTTTTGTACATCAGTCATCCAATGTTCCAGAGGAATCGCTGGGACCCGTGTGCCTTCCACAAAGTTCTAGATCATTCGCGTCGCACGCATATATATATATATATATATATATATATATATATATATATATATATATATATATATATATAGATAGATATGATATGTCTTGCACTTGCATTGCACCACTAAGAATCTGGCGTGTCTCGCTGGTGTAATCTTCCTTCGTATAATTATCGTATATTTCGCTATCACTAATACTGCCTTGCCTTCGCGGCTAAACTGCAGCCCCCCCCCCCCCCCTCTCTCTATCTCTCTTTATTTTTTTGCGAGTCCGAGTATAAGCGCTCCTGCGCGTGAGTGAGTGAGTGAGTGAATAAACTTTTATTTGGTCCAGCAAAGCGCGATAAAACGCGCACCTGGCTAATCCCACGACGGGACTGACAGATCTAGTCTGCCGGCCCGATCGCGGGCGCGCTGGACGGCCAGGATTTGATCCTCAAAGACGGGACTTCGCAGGAGGGCGTCCCACTCTTCCTTGGTGAACTTCGGGCCCAGCGACCGCACTCCCAGAGCTCCTGCGCGTGACTTTGTTGATTCTACTTCGAGTGAATCCGGCTTGGCCTGATTTCGGTTAGTGAGTGAATTATGCAGGGTGCCCCTACTATCAAGCACCAAGACTTAAAGTAAGAGCAGTTTCGTTACTCGAAGAAAACCTAGTACATATTGTTACCAGTACAATGGAGTAGCCACCAGTAATTCTTTCGTTCCTGAAATGATGATGATAGTCGGCGCGTGTGGTCTACCGCCACGTTTCCATGACTGTTATATTGTATTTGCGGCCTTGCAAATACAATATATTGTCATTGCAGCTCCCAAAGCAAGGATCATTTTTACCACCTGCTCATGAGAGAAAGACATGGCGACTGGTATGAAACAAAACACACCTTTGAACTTTTGCGCTGATGTTGTCCATTCGCTCTTGTGGTGATAGGTTTTGTAGAAAAAACGAAAGAACAGCTATCACAGCTTGTTTCTAATTAACATGACACGCGACGTGTTACTTCGGCTGGGGCGCCGCAAATAAGGCCTTAACTAGATCACGGTGCTTTACAGCAAAGTTGTATATGGCTAGCCGATTCATCCGTTCGTGCGTCTGTCGCGTGTACGCCGAAAATTCCTCCTGCGAAACTCCATGCGAATCCACGAAAAAAAAAGCGGAAGATAGGGGCGTGGTTGGCTGCGCCAGTAGTGGCGTCGTTGCTCCCCGTTGCAGCTTAGCGGGTGGGCAGCAGTTTCTTTGCGGCTCCGAAATGGGTTAGAACTGAGGTGAAACAGCGCGAAAAAGACGAGGACTCAGGGAAACAAATACCACAGACAAGCGCTGAAGAAATTTGCATTAGTAAGATCTTAATGAGGGCTAGTTGGTTTTTTTTCGCGCTGTTTCACCTCAGTTCTAAGTATGAACCAACTAGCCCTCATCAAGATCTTACTAGCCGAAATGGGTGAGCCACGCGACATACGTACTCCTGAGGAGCAGGCACCCTGTATATATATTTAAACTGCTCTTCTCCCCATAAGAATATATACAAATAACGGTGGTCTTCACAGACCACCGTCAGCTGCACTTGACTCCTAGAAGAGATCGGGCATGTGTCGAGCGAGTTCTGAACAACACTTTGCGATGTGGTAACGCGGTTTAAATAATGGATCCGGTATCTCAACGCTCGCAATTACCGCTAAACCGTCACTGATTTTTTCTTTCTTTTTGTTTTTATGCGGAGGTGGAGAACGTGTTACGAGTACATTGAAGGAGGACTCTTCTTTGTTAGGAGTACGCCAGCTTTATTCTCTATAGTACTTCTCATCCCGAAACACGCAGCACTGACCCTTGGCCTACATACACGTGTGCGACAAATACTCTAAGTGAATTGCCCAGATATGGACAGATCCTATCGCCCCGAAAAGCTGCGGCTTAAGTTGTGGCCCAAGCCATGAACAACAAGTGTGTTTGTTCATCGTAGAGGGCAGTGGTGGCGTTTTCCAGACTTAGCGTACGTGTCGCGCAGCAGCCACCTGATATTCAAACATAGTTTATGGCAATGCGTTACGATAACAGCAGCCGACAGTACGCTACAATCAAGACAGGACTTACGGCACGCAAACGCGCTACTGACGTGTGCTACCCTCCACCTACGCTTATTTACGTTATATCTGCTTGCTCGGCTGTCGCCCTATCAGTGGACTCATCCGAGCAAGCATACAGCACTATTTCACTGTACATATTACCGCCTTAGGAATGGCAACTGATCTCAAAAATTCTAAGTCGATGTACAAGCAAAAATTGCAAGCGCCTAGATGGCAGTGACTGAAACGCGAAATTTAGTATCTAAGCCAACTTAGCAAAAGCGTAATGGCGCAAAAACTAGACAATGACTTATCTCGTTTTTTGCGCTATTACGCTTTTGGTCATGTACTAGCAGGCCCACACGGCTCTGGTTAGGCCAACTTGGCTTGGAAGACTTTTCACTGCTATAAGAATTTTTTTTTTCAAATATATGAAATGAAGCAGCTCCAGGCCTACTGCTTCCAACCATCAACCTCTACGACGCCATTTGACGAGAACTGCCCAACTAGAATTTAGAGGCTTTATTTCACCTAATTTGTCTCGGTGCAACTGTCGTAAATACAATTCAATGTACCGGCAGGTGGCAGAGGAAAACAGTAAAAGATTGAACAGCTTTATGAAGATTTGTTGCTGTGGCTGTGGCCACACTGTGGCCACACAATGAAGTCCATCTGTCTCAATGAGCTGTTGGAGTATAATATTTTAACGTGTGGAGTTCTTGCACGCGTGACGCCTCGGTATGACGACATCACCAATCTGTTCTTCGCGTTATGTGTGCTTATCATGAACGCGCACTGCACTCTTGGAGCTTGAATGCACATTTTTAGGTTCCAGAGAAAATAATGAATTCTAGCCTTATAGATACTGGCGGCGCTGGCAGCACATTGCGATCAAAGAAAACCTACAACGGGGTCTAACTTATCACTGCAACGTCATTACAAATTCTGTATACACGTGACTACTTTACATTGAAGATTCCGTCAAGGGATGATGCGTGCGATGACGACGATCCTAAGGAGGTGGTTTCAGCAGCTTGTCTATAGCATTTTAGCTGTAGAAATTTTTAGCTTGTCTGCAAACGTATTACCGTTTCCTGAGAGCCGGGTTACCGGATACGTGTATATGGCAGCAACAACGCGGGTGGCGACTTCTTGTGACGCTGAGTTTAATCAGAGAGTACTCAAAAGTAATACTGCACTGACCTAAAATATTCTGCTTAAGTGCTGGTGTAAAGCATTGGTAACGACATAGTTGTTACAAAGACACTTCGTTCAGGATTTTCATTTGACGAGAGCACTCACGCAGCGCCGGAATGTTTCAAGTGCATTGCAGATACAAAAATTGTCACACGATGTCGCTACCAGCTTTGCTACTGCCCTCCACGACTCCAGTATACAGGCAATCATCCGCGAACGGTAAGAAGCTCAGGGACTAGGTAAAACTCTCTTACCCGCCGTGGTTGCTTAGTGGCTATGGTGTCGGGCTGCTGAGCATGGAGGTAGCGGGATCGCATCCTGGCCGCGGCGGCCGCATTTCCATGAGTGCTAAATGCGAAAACACCCATGTACTTACATTTAAATGCAGGTTCAAGACCCCTAGGTGGTCTAAATCCACATTTCCGGAGTCCCTTACTACGGCGTGTCTCATAATAATAAAATGGTTTTGGCACGTAAAATCCGATAATTTAATTTCAATTTATTTAAAACTCTCTGTTAAAGGCCAACTGCAACGAAACTTCAATTTGGCTTAATTGCTAATTTGGCTAATAATTCGGCTAATTAATTAAATAATTAATTTGGCTAATAAGCGATATAAGCTACAGATGCGGTCTTGGCAAGGCTGCAGGCTTGGTACTTGTTTAATTATCTTATCAGCAGCCTTACAATTGCCCACAAGCTGATGATGCCTGCGCCTGGTTGTCAGCGGATATGACGTACACGTCTCACCACGTCTCCTCCTCCGAGATTATTTCAGCGTTCCGCTGGCGAGCGCTGGCGGTGCCCAAGCTGTCAGAGACTGTACACTGGATCCAATGGATGGAAAAATGTAGATTTGCAAATACAGGAAGGAAGTAATCAGAAAGTAAAATCTGTACGATAATACAAAGGGCAGTGCCTGGCTACTTCAAAGCCGAGCTGGCTGTCTGAGCGCAAAAGCATACTGGAGCAAATATTCGCAACAGGATGAGGAATATGTCTGCAGCTGGAGAAGTCCGGAAACGACTCAGCATATCGCAATAGAATGCCACAATGTTCACCCAGTGAGACCCGCAGAGAACGTCCATTTCCAAGAAGCGTTGGTATTCAATGAGGATGCGAGCATTAACTGGTCGGCAGTCGAGATAACTAAGGGATGTTTAGAGTATTGATGGAGAAAGAAGCGGGGAAGACATTGATAGAACGGTGATCGTTACACGAATAAGTAACTGCACACTATATATATATATACAAGTTTCAATGAGAAAATATCAAGGAAAGATAAACCTACTGCTAGACTGTGACAGATGTAGTAAAACCTGATTAGATCATGCACGCTAGAATGACTATTTGTCGCTGACCTATCGCTGATTTGTCGCTGACGCCGATAAAGTTATTCACCATCAGCATCGCCGCCGCCGCCACACCACCACCATCATCATCACAACCACCACCACCACGTAGGTCAGGCCGGGAAGCCATACGTTCCGAGGTTGCGAGTTATGCGCCAGATGAGGCGAGTGGCAATGACGGCATTTTTTCTGTTTCAGTATTTTTTCGAGCACTTCGTGACCCGTGCACTTGCATTTGAAACGTGAAACTTTCCGCGGAGGCAACTCTAATGTACCTGAAACAATGCTTTCTGCACGGACTAATATTTCGTTGCAGTTGGCCTTTCACTTTTTTGCTACAGCATTGGTGCTATCAAACCCACAAACGGCACGTTATACGTGCGTGCGTAAATTAATCCGCGCAGCGGAATGATGTCACAACCCTCCCCCTCAAAATTACAATCTCTGGGTCAACAATGAGGAATAGCTTACCGGCAGAGGGAAAGCGCCGCGCGAAATCTATGGTAGGCTGAAAATGCTTACCGATATTAGCTCGTGGATAAGCCACCGGTCGCAAGATTGAGCGCACGATAGCAATCGGGCTATGCGAAATATGGCGTATATCGTTTACGTCACAGCCAACTGAAGATAACGCATGTCATTAAGGCCTGACGGCTGTGCGACAGGTCAGTCCTCTTTGGGAACACGAGTCGGCCGGCGCAATTGAAGCTATGATGGGTCGCGATGGCGGCAGCTCATGTTATGAGTGTTGCGATAGAACCTGCCACGTCTCTTCTGGGGACACCGCATTGCCGAGTTTGGAACGGAATAGCTCCGAAAGGTTTGGGCCCTTCAAGCCCACATCGGGGAACGCTGATGGAGCGTCACCTCGCTTGTAGTTTTGCATTACACTGATCAAAAAGCGAAACATTAAAACATATTGAGGTCAAACCACCTGTCAGCATAAATAACATCTACATGAAAATAAATCAGACGTTACAGATTTTTCAGCCATACTTAAAGCAGAAAGGGCACGAATCTCAACAAAACTCCACGTTACCATTGAAGCATTTGATTAGGGAAGACAAAGAAAAAAAATATTGCACGAAGCATATATAATTTCTTATCGATTGCCACATCCAAGTTGTAAGGTTGGTAGCCAAACCGTTTCTTTTTTCGCTCATTCCATGTTGTTTCCAAGAGGTTTGTTATTTCAAAATTATTTTCAAGGAGACAACAGCCGCTGCTATTTTAAACCCTTTATAAGGTTCCACAAAAGCTTCCTCCGCTTACTGCAGTTCATAGAAAAAATGGCCTTGCTAGAATTGCGATATATAGAGGACGGTATAGAGGGAGAGACGCTAAAATGAAGGCCCTTTTAGCTTCTTGCGATGCCGAGAAGTTAACAGCAGGGATTCAATCAATGCGATCAATATACGAGGTACGGCTTAAAGAATGACAACCTTTTCACTGCGAACGCAGTTGATCGGGCTCTTTTTTTTTTTTTCGTAGAAAGAAACATTGCGTTCAATGATTCCGCTGGATCGGTATACATTTTTCTTTCTTTCGTGTTTTTGCAATTGTTCACTGGGGCGAGATAGCATGGAGAACAATAATGCGCACGTCGGCGCTGCTCCCGGTGACGCCGCTAAATATGACGCGCATTTTGGTTAGCGAAAATCGATATGTCTGAAAACACTTAGCACTGGAAGTCACCGGGCGGTCTCCAGGAGCTAAGATATTCGCGATCGACAACTACGCTTCCTACTTAATCATCTTGAAACTATAGGGCCTTCATACACAAAAAAAAAACGCATGGAGACACCGACTATATATATAGAATCAGCTTTACTGCTCAAAAAACAAACAAAAAAATAATAATATTCCTATAATTGCACGCACAGTTGAGCGCCTGCAGACTACATATCGCTTGCTGATTATATTGATTATATGCATCCTCAAAGGAAGTGTTGTCGAGATTTATGGACGTGTCACCGCATGTTCCGATAGCCTCACGCACGTCCACGTATGAGGAGCGTATTTATCGTCCATTGTTACTGATAACGGTCAACAGAAGGACGAAAGAAAGAAGCCAGCCTGCGAAGTATTGAACCACAAGGTTCCTAAAAACCAAAACCGCATGGCTTTCGTAAACCATACGAGAAGTTTTACCGCGCACTGATGTGAAGTTTAACTAGTTAAATTACGTGAGATTTTATTTAAGTGGCACTATTATTAATATTTACAAACAGCATTTTCGGCATCGTAGTGAGGTTTGTATTGCTCATGTGTTGTTTCGATTTTATGTGGCATTTCTTTTGTCTTTATTTGATAGGGGGCTGGTTTTAAAGGTTTTAAGATATTTCTATATTTTCTTTTAGTGCTTTTAAACAAAAAGGGGGATTTTACATCACCTGCTATCATTTTAGAAGCTTCTAAGATTCATGGTCAAGGCCTTGTTTTTACACATGTGCTATGGGCGTGCAGTTTTTATATTTTAAGATTTATTACAGCGTAAGCTGTTATGGGCTTATTCCAATAGCCATTTCGGTTGGCGATCAAGTCCGCTTCCGTCGCTGGTGTCCGGTGTCCGCAACAGCTATCGCCGGGAATAAAAAAAAAACTGTTCCCATTGAGGTCGAACCCGGGCCCACTGCGTGATAGTCAGCTACTCTACCATTGAACAACGCCCGCGCTTTTTATGCGATGCATACTAGCCGCACAACCACGCTCCTCCTTGCTGCGCCGCGCGCGGCCGCGTAGCTACCATATGACGTCATAACAGCTGCAAAAGCGGAGGCTCAACTCGTGCGCTCGCTTGCGGCCGCGTAGCTACATAGCCGGGTCTCAGCTCGTGCGCTCGCCTGCATGAGTTGTTTCTTCGTCTAGCCGAACCAAATATAGCCAAGCAACAGCAGTTCACCAGGCTAAACAGTGGTTCAACAACTAAAATAAAGGCTTGTATGCTTCGCATCCTGGGCTTAACCTTAGCTAAGCCACAGCCATTTTTTACATGGCATTTGTTACAATGAATGAAATTATGCATATGTGCAGGAACTTTTTAGCCCGATATGAGCGGCAGGTGGTCATAAGTGATCACTTGCCAATGAGCAGTACATACAATTAAAAAACGTCACATATAGCAACATCTTCCATCAGAACAAAAACTTGAAGAGAGAACTAACTAGGAGAACACATAACGAGCCCAACAATTATTCCTTCGATAATTTTGTTTTTGGGGTAGCAAGTACGCTAACACCTCCTTCTGAAATTCATGACATGAAGTTGCAACTATCGCAATGCAAATGTAAAGTTAGGCTCACAAGCAGGCGAATTCTGCTAGCACGGCGCGCATTTCTTTGCCGAATGAAAACGTTACAATGTAACAAAGCTGTAAAACCATACTGCTTCAGATTTATGCATACGTTTTCTATACCAATCTTCTGGTACAATTTTTCTATAGCCAATTTTCTGTTCATTATGACAATACTGCATTTAACGACCCTCCTTGTGGTTACCCAATCTCTTTAGTACATTTATTGCAAGAAATTACGGTACCAGCCCATGTGCGCAAAACTAGAACACAATTTGCTAAAGTGGTCTTCCAAGAAGATGGACTCGGTTGTTCTACGCTTTGTCGTCACTGCTCTCCACAGTACTACCTATAAAGTGCTTTGCCAAGAAAGACATATGGACAACAAACATTTTCTTAAATATTCCAAATTAAGCAATATTGACACGTGTACCTTATTTTTATTGAGTGACTGCGTTCCACCGTCTAACAAATGTTATCGCTCAGTGCGGGAGGCACCCTCATGGACGGGAAGTTTCGCGAATGTTATCGATGGTTCTGTTCTCACCGAAGCTTGTGTAATCCGATTGCATGTGCGACGCGAATTGTGCAGAACTTTCTGAAAGACACGCGGGCACCACCGATTACTCTAGATGCTTCGATGACTCGTGTATAAAAGTCGACGCGCTTTACCGGCAGATCAGATTTTCGACGATCGCCGACTGTGCTCGCCGCTATCGCCGTTCTTTGAGTCGCGTGTTTTTGAACGCAGAAGTTCGCCCAACAAAACGTTAGTTTTGTCATTCCCGATTTTGCCGCTTTCTTCACCGTCACTACTACGTAACAATATGAAACGCAGGACCGTATTATGAAACATTTTTTTCTTAAGTTCCGTTGGCCTTACCTATCTTCTTACAGGGCACACGCCTTTACGTTATCTGGTTGAGGCGGGTTATACGAGTAGAGTAGAATCAGTGGCAAATACTCTGTACGTACTAAAGCCCTGTGCGGTGGTCGAGAAGAACCTGCAACACTTAAAAGCATAGAGTCATTTGAATCACACAATGTTTAACGCATTCACAATGCATCGAAGAAGACATTTCTTTCGGGAAAATACTTCAACATTGTATGACGCACTATCACTTGGTTAATTTTTATGGTTTCCCTGGATAATTGTTATGAATTGTTTTTGTACATTAACCGTTTTGTTAGTCGGTAACGTGTTGACTAGAGTCATTTCAGGGAGACATCTTTCCAGTTCACGTAACTAAACATTTGGGCTGCGTATTGCGTCTCCCTACCTCACATCTGCGTTGTGATGAGGTGATGTATTGTTCAATTACGTGAAAAAATGATCAATTCAGGCCACCTTAATCACAGCATACTCAAAGCTAAGATGACAAATATGTATATATTTCACTTATAATGACGCTCCTTGGGCCTTGGTAAGCGCCTTTATGTTAACAATACGGTTAATCAAAACAGCTAATATTTTCGCCTTTTGTAAGCACGCGATCGAATGTTTATCCAAAGCACTGTTTTAGCTTGTTAGAACATATGTTCAGTACATTCGCCCAGTTGATTGCCAGGATTTTCCGAGAAAGTGGGGCTACTAAAATCCGTTGTTATGCCATCTAAAAGCATCTGAAAGATCTGCGTAATGACTCCAAGAGAAAGTTCGCTGAGCAATAATTGAAAAGGCAAAGGAGGCTATCGGGATTTAAGCAAGCGACTCTTGACCTTTTCAATACTGATTGGCCTCGGTTGTTCGAACACACAAGGGGACAGATAAGAACAAAAGCGTAACTACATCATTACTGCAGTTGAAATCCGTCGAAGGTACGAGTGGTGTGTCGAAGAAGGCCTCTTCAACACCATACAGTAACACCTCGAGTACAATCAGCGCACTACAAAGTATCAATGAAGGTGCTTAACAGTGCTTGAAACAAGGATTTAAGAGGGGGGCTCCGTTTCTCGTTCACTAGGGTGGAGAACTACCCAGGATTGACCCTTAACAGCCTGCGTAGTGTCTTGCCAAATAAATACAGGAGCTGAAAAAAAGACATTGTTCTCGTTCCTTCTTGCCATTAGACGGGCGCCAGTACAACGTACTGTAGAAAAAAGAAATACGTGCTCCCATTTGCCAAATAAACTGTTCGTAGAAATGCACGAAATCAGTACAGTAATTGCTGCGACCAGTTCATCTTCTTCCGGCACATCGCTGCCTTTGAGTGCGCTCAAGGCGATGGTTTTCCCCAGCAATCGCACTGCCTACGAAATATCAAGCGATGTTCGGTCGCAAATAAACGAGTTTCGTTATACCTTATGCTTGAACAACTCCAGCTAGCTGCCACCTGCCTAGTAATTGCTACGTCGGATTACCCTGGCTTTTGCTCATAGCCCTTTTCGCTGCTTTAGTGAAAGGATTTGAGTATCTTGCGAAACATAGAGCGGTGATCTTGGCGCAAGAAGGTGAGTAAGGATGGCGACACGTGTTACCCAGACCAACAGCCGAAGCCAGACATTCCGATAGCCCCGCACGATCAAGGTCCCAAATATATCCAAGCTTCAAATAACCGCGGCGAAAGAAGTATTAACGACTGCCGCAGGAGTGCTCTCATTCGAGCGAGCAAAAGGAAACCGGAACTCATGTTCACGTATAGGCAATGAGAAACCATTCAAGGTGGATGGGCTGCAGCTCACCTATCACAAGGTATTACACTGGCATCAGGCACGTACCCAGGATGTCTTTTTAGTGGAGGGGGAGGGGGGCAACCCCAACCCAAGGTAACTTTTCTATGCAAATGAGGGGGCAAGGGGTACCTTTACTAGTACGAACGTGAATAATGCCCACCGTTCGCAATAAAGGTGCGTAAACTCGCAAAGTAGAAATTAAATATAGTGTATCTCACAGGGACGACTGTAAGATACACCTCTCCTTTACTTGGCACACAAGGAATCACATCAAATGTACAGTCGCGGACAGAATATTATGGACCATGAAATCTAAGAAAAAGCTGAATATCTCCGCAACCTCACAACGCAATCTGGTATTTGCATTTTGGGCCTCGACTAGAATATGCTAACAACGTTGTCGTGGGCAGTTTTACTGGTTACTGCTACAGGCTGCTCGGGAATTGAACGTTTTCAGAGATACCGTGGTCCATTTTATTCTGTTCGTGACTGTACTTGCACAGGAAAGAAACGTAGGAAGGATACTGCCAAGAACAAGTAAACAAGCGAAAGTGTAAAATAAAAATTTATAGTAGCGTTTTTTTTTTTGCTCTGATAGAACTATAGAAAATGATATATTTGTGCAACAATCACAGTTCTTTTGGATCCCTCATTTTCTTCTGCACCAAGTTAAATGAGAAAACCGACTACTGTTGTTATTTGGGAATATGCGTAACGATCAGCGGCCGTCAGTACCGTAACCATGTATAGCGCAGACGCTGCTATTCTAGACACACTGAGCCCACCGCTGAAGGTTAGAAACGCACCCACACAACTACAGTAGAGAAGTGCCTGTGTCGGCCGGTTCGACTGATAACTGTAGCAGCGTCATTCAAAACACACGGAATCATTCTACACTTCCGGCGGCGTTTTCTCTACTTCCTTTTTCCGCACGTTCCGTGTCCGCGCAAGCTTTCGCCTGCGTTCTAACTTGACCTCAGTAAGGCCAAACGCGTTCACTTGCCCGAGTGTGGTTCATAACTTGAACGACCGCTCAGCGACGTTAAAGTTAGACATGTATGCTTTCGCATTCACAACTCATAACAAGTGCTTACGGGTCCTCGAATTTTCGTTTTTATTTCCCTGTTATCTTATTTGTTAAATCATGAACGAAATCACGTTTTTCGTCAAGCATACCAAAGTAATCAACTACTGGTCATGAATGAGGAACAGTTACCCCGTGGAAGACTCCATCATGTGCAGCATGAGAAGACTGTACTTCTATGTTTCTGCCACATTCTCCCTAATAGCATCTGAGCGTTTTCGTTATTACAAGTGCGTCGCCTGAGACACAAGGCCATCCTTTCATGAAGGTGTTTTGTGAGAAGACCGCTTGGCATGCTTTCCAGCATTGTGCTAGTTATACTCAAGTGAAGAGAGCTTTTTGCCTCTGCAGGATTTGTTTTGCTAACTTACCTACATACTCGTCTCTGGCACCATAATATGCCAACTATTTATAACTTAATGTATGGGAAAAACTCATTTAGAGTTCCGTCCTAACTCTCGACGCAGGCTAGAAATTTGTGTTTTTTCTACTCTTGTCTCCATAGGCGCAGCGAATCGCACGCAAGCCTCTATTCTTTCCGGTTAGGTGGTTATTTTTCTGTGCTTGCTATGACGCATGTGTGGTGTTGGCCAGTCTAACTCAGCGGTATATGCACAGCTGCTTCCGCAGGCGCCAGAAAAAAAAAGAAATACGATCGTCTGAACGTCGTCGCAGCCTACGCGTGAAGGCAAAAACCTTGAACCATTGACAGTAAACAAGAAGAGAAGTCAGAGCCGTTGCATGAAAACATGATCTTGCTGAAAGAAAGGTGTCAGTGCCGAAGAATTCAATATGAATTACCACCAGTGTTCTACCTATTACGTATGACGCTAAACAAGATTTGTCAATCCCTCGCTCACGAAGACACAAATATTTGGATTGATTTTTGTTTACATGTGTATGTGGGCATATTCGATGGTAATGCACTGTTGTCTTGTTTCATGCTGTTAAACCTGCAATATCGTATAAGCGCTATTAAATTTTTTACCGTCCTTACCACTGTTAGTGCCAGAAAAGTGCCGGCCTTACCCCACAGTCAGCCAACCCTACCCCCTCCCTCTTCCCGCCTTTTCTTTTTTATCAGGTTCACTGCATCTGTAAAAGTGAAAATTACCAAACCGAATTACTGAACCAAAAGACAGAGATGCATCGTGGACTTCTCAACAGTATATAAATGTGACCTCCTCCACAAGAAACAAAGCGGAGCCAAAAAACGCTGGACGTCTTGTATATAAGCAACCTCCCGCCCGGGAGGTTGCGCCAAAATTCGAGTGCCCGCACTTCAATCAAAAGACAGTTCTTGTAGAATAAGCGCAACGTGTCTCTAATGCTATCATGCCGAAATTCAGCCAGACGACGGACCAATGAGCCCTGCACGCCATCTGTACTTACGTGTGTGACCTAGGTTGCAAACCTGTAAGATATAATCAACGTTTAAAGGAAGCGAATAACCATAATACATAACCCGTGTTTTCGACAAATTGGAAGCTAAGAGAAAACCTCGTAGTTTCGACTCTATTGCAGACTTTTCTGAACTGTTATTAAAAATGAAGGACTCACTTAGGCAAGGGTCCCTTACGAAACAAAAGACAGAAAGTATCATGAGAATGGCTGCGGTTCATCCGTTAAGTTCTGTACAACGCAGTACCTTCATCAAATCGTAGTTCACTCTCTTTGCCTCGGACGTTCGCAAACAGGATGTGGACTTTACTCTTAAAATTGGTGCGCCGCGAGAAATTGGATCCCCAGGGGCAAAGCATGCAACTCGGTGAACATGTACTCTTCTCACCACTTTGATTTAGTTTTACAAACGAAAAAAAATATTTCTGCAGAGGGAACTAATTTCTCTTAAAAAGCCCAACACAACTGTTTCTTCGCATTCCTTGCCTTTTACAGTGCAACTCCGGCGATTTTTGACCATGTCAAGGTAAGGGCATATTTAGGTTCCCAAGAGGCCCACGTCACGCGTCTGATAGTAGAATTGTTACGCAAATCCGAAAACAGCGTTGTTATAATGCTTACTTATCATTCCTCGTATTCGCTTCATGCACACAATATGCTCCGTAAAGGGGACACAGACGAGGATTTTGCGCGTATGATAGTTCATTTAGGGAACGCGCGGCTTTCTCGCGGAAACGCCGATGCCAGTATAGACACCGTTGGCAGGTGAACTAGGTGGTTGTTTACGCTGCTGTATCGAGCGGCCAACGCTTGCTGCCCATTTGGGACACGAGGCAAAAAGTGCACCCCTGAAGCTAAATAATGAGCCTGCATGACAATACGTAAAAGTGCGCCCGTGTTCGTTGTCACATTTAATTTAGGGAGTGCGACAGGCAGCTTTCCGTCAAAAACGGCAACGTACCGATGTCGATACTTTCCCGAGTCGTCGCTTCTGGGTTCTTGTGTAATAAGGAATGTAATAAGGAACGAAATAAGGAATGGTTTATTTCAAATCCGTATGGCCAAAACTGAACTACAGAATGAGTTCTTTTCATCCTGATGGCTCAATTAGCTGCGGGTCAGTCGCTCAGGTCCGCCAGCAGCAGACGCATGAAATACGCGACTGTGACATGTAGGCATAACCTCGGCTGAATTCGATCGGCATCGGCTCAAACTGTGTCTGCGGATGGCGAGGGCTGAAGTTCGTGCAGCCAACAACGCAAAACCATTTGCCTTCCATCTTTTGCATGTCTACAGGGAACGCAACTTCTCACACCTTGTACCAGCTCACGATCGTCGACTTTTCGACGCTCTCGTCGCTTTCGTCAGCATGATCCCGGCATGCTCTTAATGGAACACTTCTGACATCATACAGAATGGGGCCTGTAACTGAGGAGGTGGCAAGATAGGGTGTTCGAGGCAATTAATTAAATTCATTTTAAAAAATCTGTGCAACTCTCAAACCTGCTTTTTTGACTACCTGACGGAAGTGTTCAGAGGAATGTACCCAGCGAATTTTATGGACATCCGCTGACATTGAAAAATCGCCGGAGTTGGCTTTTAAGTGTCCTTCTCTCCTATATATGAAAAGCGAGCTTCATGTTGTTTTTTCTAGACATTCCAGATGAGACAAGCGCATGCATGTGTCAGTTAAGCTGTGCTAGTAACCAGACAGAGAAAAGGAAAGGTGGGGAGATTATCCAGTGCGCACTTCGACTGCTACCCTGCACTGGGGGACGGGGAAGCTGGAGGAATAGGCAGGAGGAGGAGGAAATGGATAAAATCTAATGCGCGCACACCAGCATTTGCCATGCATGCGAAGGCCGTCGCAGAGCCCAGTCCTCCTTAAAAGGTGCAGAAGGGCTGTGGCAGCTTTCTGTGTAGATGAAGGTCAAGTCGAAGCTCGCGATATCTTTTCTCCTGTAAAGGTTCTATCCTCCAGTGCTCTAAGCAGCACACAATGTACGTTTGGTCAAATAGATGCGACGAGACTTCACTGTGTCGCTTGTGGTCAAGCGTCGCTTTTCGAAACTCATGCTGTCTTCGCTTCAGCGTGATGGACAGTGACTCGTGAAACTTTAGTGAGTGCGACAAGACCATATTAAACACTCTCATCTCCTGGCCTTCTAATGCGATTAGCATTTTTTGGATATATATTTCAAGCACTTTGTGGTTGGCAGGTGTCTAACCAAAAATATCTGCCTACCCCGAAGGTTGTGCAGTCGGCCTAACCGCTTTCACGGCGATGTTCAATAAAAATAATCCTTTAAAATTTATCTGCTGCTGGGCGAAATCAAACCCACGTCACACCGCTTGCTCAATCGCCGCAGCGCGAAGCTTTAGCGTGCTGCGTCATGAATTCTCGAGGGGATTTCGCGGCCATGTCACTTGATAGCACAGCGTGTCCAGAGGAAAACGCGCGAGAGGTTGAGTCCGGCTATAGTACGCAGCTGACACACGGGAGTGCCACCGGTGCAATCTCGCATGCCAAGCGATCTGAGAGACCACGGAGTTTTGTCAAAAAACTTCGCGTGCACTTTGCGGCGGCGTCGATAGATGGCGCAGCGTGCCTAGAAGGAAGCGCGGGAGAAGAGCTCGGTTGCACTACACGCCTCATACATGAAGTATTTCCGTGGTGGCAATGGGATTGTGAGTATACAGTAGGAAGCTTAAACGTCGACGTAGACAATGCAAGACAACGTTTTTCTTACACTTGTCTGTGTTCACCTTTAACCTTCACCCTGTAGACTCGTTGCTGTGAATCCCCAACTAACCCAATAAACCAGCCTGCTGGGCAATATGGTGTGTCACTACATTGCTACGACAACATACAACGCGCCGTGGTTGCTCAGCGGCTTTGGTGTTAGGCTGCTGAGCACGAGGTCGCGGGATCGAATCCCGGCCACGGCGGCCGCATTTCGATGGGGGCGAAATGCGAAAACACCCGCGTACTTAGATTTAGGTGCACGTTGAAGAACCCCAGGTGGTCTAAATTTCCAGAGTCCTCCACTACGGCGTGCCTCATAATCAGAAAGTGGTTTTGGCACGTAAAACCCCATAACTAAATTTTTTTATCATACCACTTGTGCAAGATTGGTGCAAAGTCATTCAGGATGATTTTCCAAGAATGGGCACAGCCAGGGGCCCATTCTTGGAAATCATCCTGGACCCCTGGCTGGGCCCAGGATGATTAAAGGGCCCAAATGGTTAAATCACAGAAAATAAAGGTGATCAATGAGGCTGTTGAATATAATGCACTATATCAGTAAAAGATCGGTGTGATTTTAGTATGCCTATGAGCCGACATTATCTAGTATTTAGTAAGTTATTTATACAGTTTCCTACAGCGCCCTTCTTGGCATTAGTGTAGGGAGAACGCATGAAACATAGGCTGTAAACATTCGGTGCAGTATACAAGATACAACCAGAATGCAAATAAAAAACAATGAAACAGTTCAATAATAACACAATGATGAACAGAACACAATGCACAAAGGCAACATCCACAATAAAACTGGTAAACGATACCCTATTCAGTTATGCCAAGATATAAAAACGTGGTCATCCAAGAATGTGAAGAGGTATGGAGGATGCGCAGCAACAATTAGATCCGGCAAACTGTTCCAATCGTGTATAGTACGAGGAAGAACGAAAATTTAGTCGGCAGTTATACATACTCTCGTGTTTTCTTACTGTTATCCACGCGGGCGGAGACGTAAGCGGGTTCTTTTAGATAAGCTTCAATGGTAATTCTGGTTTTATTTTTAGAATGCTAAAAAGCCATTTTAGTCGTAAGTGCTAACGCCTCTCAGAGAGCGAGGGCCACCCAAAACGTTTAACGATATTAGATGACCGGTTCATGAAGTCATAGTCTCCTGTCGCAAATCGGGCTGCACGCTTCTGTATACGCTCCAGTACATCTTTATTCCTTTTTGTTGCCAGGTCCCATACCACGCACGCATACTCTGGGATCAGGCGTACATTTGCGATGTACAAGGCTTGTTTTAACTGCGGTAGAGCATGGCTAAAATTCCGCGTCGCAATAAGTTCAGCTCCCGGCTCACCTTTGTCTCTACATGACCGTTCCAGGAAACCGTGCTCGAAAAAATAACGCCTAGGTATTTCGCCTGTGTCACAACAGACGAGGTAATGTTATTGATGAGATAATCTTTCATGAAAGACTGTTTTTTTTATTTGTGAACATAATGAGCTTGCGTGTCGTGTTCCACCTGCGCACCATGATAGAACAGAGTTAGGTCATCCTGCAAGGAATCGCAATCAGCTTCACAGCCCACGCCTCAGTAGATGCAGCAGTCATCGGCGTATAGTCTAACAGGGCTAGAAACAGTTTCAGCAAGATCATTGATGAATATCAGAAAAAGAAACGGGCCTAGAACAGACCCTTGTGGAACGCCAGATATTGCGTTCGCGTAAGATGACGATGCACCATTGAGAGCCGCTCGCTGGCTTCTATCAAACAGATAAGCTTCAATCCAGATCATAAGTTTAGCAGGCATGTAATTAACAGATAGCTTCTGCAACAACAATGTATGCGAGACGGAAATCCGGGACGCCCTACGGAAATCCAAAAATATACAATCTACTTGCTTACCAGAGTTAAGTGAAGAAGTAATGTCATGTGTAAGTTCTATCAGCTCTGTGTCGCATGAAATCCCGGCTCTGAAATCATGTTGCTTTGGGGAGAAAATGTTGTTGCTGTTAAGGTGGCTCATCAGGTTGGTGCAAATTATATGCGCTAAAGATTTACAACACACACTTGTTGGAGAAATGGTGTGTAGTTGTAGGTTGATGTTTTTTCGCCGCTTTTGTAGATGGGTATAACATTCGCGCACTGGAAATCACAAGACAATGCACATTCTTCAAAGGATGTTGTATATAGTGTAGTTAAAAGGGGGCAATAGAGGTAGCGCAGCTTTTTAGGACGAAGTTTGAGATATCTGGACCAGAGGCTGAGTGCACTTTATTCTTCTGCAAAATCAAGCTAATCTCATGCTCTGTAAATTAGATGTCTGTTATTTGCGCAAGGCTATTGTCGTTCTCTAAACCAGCGATGGCTGCTAGCCGTTGCGAAAACGCAGACTGAAAGTAGCAATTAAAGTTTCCTGCTTTGCCTTCATTATCAGCGACGTAGTCGGCGCCGTCCACCCAAGTTGTCAGGAGATACCTCACTACTTCTTGACTTACTTTCACATACTTCCAGAGTTCCTTCGGGCTGTTTTTAACTTTCTTTCCTAGATTACAAAAACACGCATTTTGAGCTTCACGACTCTTTCTCATCGTTTCGCTGAGGTTTTTCATTTTTGCTTTGTGTTAGGATCGTGGGACTGGCAGTATTTACGAAATAAACGATTCTTTTATTTATCAATACTCTAATTTGTTTTTTCATCCAGTGTTTATCATTTAATTAATTTAATTATGGGATTTTACGTGCCAATACCACTTCCTGATTATGAGGCACACCGTAGTGGAGGACACCGGAAATTTCGACCACCTCGGGTTCTTTGACGTGCACCTAAATCTAAGTACACGGGTGTTTTCGCAGTTCGCCCCCACCAAAATGCAGCCGCCGTGGCCGGGATTCAATCCCGCGACCTCGTGCTCAGCAGCCCAACACCATAGCCACTGAGCAACCACGGCGGGTCTTTATCATTTCGACTTCTGGCGGAAATGAGTCGCGATGTAATGTAATTCTCGGTCAACGATTTCTTTGTGCCTCTTTGTCAACGATTTGTTCAATTTTGTTTTAGGTACGTTCCATATTGTATTCACATCTAAGGATAAGCTAAGTGACTGGAACTCGGGCAGAAAATCACTCATTTCACAAGATACAGAGGCATAGTCACCCTTTTCATGAAATAATATCTTGCGCGGCATTTTAACATAGTTACGAGTGAGAGAAATGGCCACTACGAAAAACAGTGTGATCAGATATACCCGATATATTCAATACAGAAGACACAGGACTACGATCATTACACAAAAACAAATCCAGCACATTTACACTAGTATTTCCAACACGTGTTGCATTTCAACAAATTGTGATAATGAGTGGGCATTCATAATTTCAAGAAAGCTTGTATGCAAAGAAGACGGGCTGTACAGCTGCCTTTTATACAAGGACCTTTTTGCATCTGGCAAGTTGAAATCCCCTCAAAGCAATGTATATGTAGTTCTGAAGGCCAATAAAATATGTCCTGATTGAGTAAATGGTTTTGCAATGCTTCAACAAGGTGGTCTGTAAAAGGAACCGACAGCTATAGTGAAACCATTCTTCAAGCTGAGTTTACATCAAACAGTTTCGCATGCATCACCATCAACATTCACAGAAACGCTACTGTAGTTCTGTAAATCAATACAAAAACGCTGCCACCATTTTTATTTCTGTCTATCCGGCAAACAACATAATTTGGTTTAAATACTTAATGGTCGCTTATTTCGTTGTCAAGCCAGGATTCGGTAATAATAACGATGTGTGGCTTTAACATTTCCAAAATTTAGTGCACTCAAGTACTTTGTTTTTAGACTACCACAGTTGATAACAGTGCACTTCAAAATATTTTCACCGACATGTCTAGATTTAATCGCGGTGCCATTATGTAGCTGCTATCGGGGCACTGATTTTACAGCGTGTGTTGTATTGTCGTAGAGAAATGATTCATTGGCCATTGTGAGGTTACTAAATCGCTATGTCAACGGACTCCCCTTTCCGCGGGCGTATTGAAGAAGCTCCTTCCTTTCAAGTCTAGTTTTGCTCGAGTGGTCTTCACTGATTGCGTAACCTGTGTGGCTTAGTTTTCCGGCAGCGGCAAGTATCCGCTGCTTTTCCTTCAATGATAGGAACTGTGCTATCAATGGTCATTCTTTTAACGGCATAAACCACCCGATCCCATGCACACGTTCGATATTTGTGAAATCAAGAGTCACTTGCAAATTGCGGGAGCAGAAGGAAATAATCCTATCATCTGTTTCTTCTCATATTTTCGCCTGGGAATTCGCAATACCGTAGAATATTAGAGTTATTTCTTCGTGACCTCTCATCTAAATTATAATATTCCTGCATAATTGCGCACTTTGAAAAACAGAAAAGAGGTTTCAACGTGAACAGCCAGCCTGTTATCCTCCTCTTTAAAATAAATAAATTACGGAGTTTTACAAGCCAGAACCACGATCTGATTATGAGGCCCGCCGTGGTGGGGGATTCCGGAAATTTGAACCACCTGGCGTTCTTTCACGTGCACCTTAATCTAAGTACACAGGTGCCTTCGTCAGGTACTATGTAGGAATTAATTTTTTATTGCGCCATACAGGTGTAAATTAGTGGTCGCACTACTGTGGTCGTTTGCTGGTACTTCCAGTCGGGGCACATTAAAGCTTCGAATATGCAATGCCAGCAAGAGTTGGCGGACATAGTAACACATGATGTGATGATGATGATGATGATGATGATGATGATGATGTCCTTGATGAGTTTGGCGCTTACCCACTCGCGGGGATTGGCCAAGAGACGGGCAGACTTTGCTTATGTGTTCAGAAAATGGAGGTCAAAGATTTCCTTGATTCTTCGTCTTCCTTCACTTCCCCTTAACCACACGGGTCAACACCTGAATCTCATATATATATATATATATATATATATATATATATATATATATATATATATATATATATATATATATATATATATATATATATATATATATCTGTGTGTGTGCGTGTGCGTGTGCTTGTGTGCGCTTGTGTGTGTGTGTGTGTGCGTGTGCGTGTGTGTGTGTGTGTGTGTGTGTGTGTGTGTGTGTGTGTGTGTGTGTGTGTGTGTGTGTGTGTGTGTGTGTGTGTGTTTGTTTGTGTGTGCGTGTGTGTGTGTGTTTGTAGTGACTAAATAATAAGCGGCAAACCACGCACGTGTTTGGCGTCTAAAGCGTTGCTTTAAGAGAACGAAATTCGTACCAGGGCAACTGCTGAAACGTTCACTCTCAAAGTATTGGTGCCAGATCCCAAGCCAAGATATAAAGACCGATAGGTTGAAACATGCGGCTAATGGAGGACAACAAGCTTGATTCAGTAGTTCAGATAGCCTGACCAACGTTTCATTAGGTGACCGTATCCTTCTCATAGCCACATAAAATTTAACATGCCAATAACAGCAACGGTGACCCTGACGAACGTAGATACACATATCGAAACATCAGGCAACTTGTCAGATATGTTTTACCACGGCTCGTCTGTTTCTAAATGCACCCCTACTTCAGAAGAGAATCAGAAGAGAATCGCAGCAGCAAAAATTTCCAATTTGTCCTTGCGTGACGGCGCTATTTATAATTTGGACATGTCCTGCACTGATCGAACGAGTACACACGCACTGTAGCACTCCATTAAAAGTCGCTTATCTAGGCTGCCAAATAGAACATTCATACTGGTGGCAACCACAGTTTCTAGTTCTTGCTCGCGATTGTGCACGGTCATCCAAGAAGGCCTGTTCCTTGTAGCGATAAGGAAACTGTTCTCACACATGTGTCGACAAAACTTTTTTCTGGTAATTCAATTCCTTCACACGTTCCCCTTTTAATTAGCTGTGGATGGTGACAAGTTCGGCTATTTAATGTGCCAGCTTTTTCAAAATCCCAGCAACAGCATGACAGAAACACAAAGGGCTATGCACAAAGTCCAAGGATAACATTGAAAAACATACACGTAGAAGAATAATACGTGCTTGTATAAGCATATACAAGAAGCTAGCGTGAAATACGCAAACCAAATATTCATTCTGTCCTCGTGTTCAAATATCAAAAACGTGCAAAAGCAACACAAGCAACAATAAGTAATTGCCACATAAAAGTAAAATGCACGTATAGTATTGTTCATAAAGAATTAACGAAGTCACTGTCCACGAGACTATTTTCTAGAGATTTTAGAGCTAATCTGGGTTGGCTGAAGTGCCATTAAAGTGTAAATACACTGGTGTCGGAAGAAATGGCACCTGTCTAAAGCCTTGAGACAGCCGCGAAGGATGGCTCACAGCTATCGTGTTAGCTGTTCTGTATCGCTGGCCGCAAGAATTGTTTGATGAAATATAAAGGCACAATCACACTTGGTAGAATGAATAGCACCCAAGTGAATTTGTGTTACGCCATTATTCTGCTCTCACAACCGGTCCTTCGGCCCACTCAGAGAATGCACTACGTGACCCAGAAAAAACATAACGCGTCACAACATTGCGCTAGACGACACCTCAAGTACCATCGTTGAAATCCTTCCTGTTCGTGTCCTTGCTTCTGAGCTTCCCAACACGACATACCAACTACTCCTAACTATTCTTCAAGGCACAAGAGTTCTCCCACAAGTTGCAGGAGCAGCGACGGTTGATCCAGTGGCCGCGTGAAGTGGCGCGAGCCAATGGGACCTTGAACTGAGGGCTGCACCCTACTAAAATGATGACCCATCCTATTACAAATAAATGTCTATCTATCTATCTATCTATCTATCTATCTATCTATCTATCTATCTATCTATCTATCTATCTATCTATCTATCTATCTATCTATCTATCTATCTATCTATCTATCTATCTATCTATCTATCTATCTATCTATCTATCTATCTATCTATCTATCTATCTATCTATCTATCTATCTATCTATCTATCTATCTATCTATCTATCTATCTATCTATCTATCTATCTATCTATCTATCTATCTATCTCAGCGGCACCATCACATACCTGGGCCGGTTGACGTGCGAGTAGTACTTGTCGAGATGCTCAAGCAGGCGTAGCGCTTCCACCACGTTGCCGCCCACTTCCTCGGGGTCCGCACGAGCGAGCACGGCCGTCATCTGCAGGACCAGCAGACCAACCAGCAAAGCCAAGGACATGGTGGCCACTATGCGGCCCTTGCCGGCAGCTCCCATCAGTGCAGCGGTAGCAGTGGAGTACAGACAGCAGAATCTATCTCGGCCTCCCCCTGATTTTTAAGTCTATATTGCTTTATCAAGAGATCAACAGATTTTGCTCGTTGCCTCCTCGGCACCTATACGCCTGATGATATTCTTTATCTCTCACTATATTCCCCGGTTCACTATGTTGTGCACAGCTATTCCAGCTACTTGTCGACTCTACATGTATCTAATGAATCCTCACCAACCCACCCCGCGATCGCGCGATCCAGCTGCGCGTGTCTCAGCGCTCGGTACGTTCACGTACGTATAATGTGCGCGGAAGGTTCTTTCTTTGGCCACGGGAAAGCGCTTCCCACCGGCACCCGTTTTTATAAGGCGCGCGCGCGCCCGCGTACTCCCGGTCACGTGATCGAAGGATCGAGTCGGGGACCAATGGGAACAGCGCCGCCCACATAGGAGACAAATAAAAAAAAGAAGGCCCGATCGTCAATGAAGGAGGGAAATCGGAAGGAGAAACACGGACGTACAGAAAAAGAAAAAGGACTCGGGCGCACGCGCGCATACGCGCCGGGAGTTCGAACGCGCGCGCGGGAAAGCGGGATTTCCCGTCGAAGGTGCGCGCCGGTCGGTCGCCGTTGGATCCGCGGCGGGGCGCCGGCGTCGCTTTTGACGCGGCGCGTCGCAGGACGCCACGGGGGTTACGAGGGTGACGACGCAGACAAATGGCATCGCCGCGGGCCCAATCGTGTCCAGGGCTCCACCGTCGACGCCGCACCACCGCGGCGAATGCAACAGAGGGGTCGCGCTCGTGCGTCCAGCAACTGCAGAAGCAATATCCCTTCGGTCGCCTTAATGCATGCGCTTGCCAAGTTAGCCTTATGCTATGGCATCTTTCCTTTTTTTTTCCAGCAAGCGCCAATATTGCTAGGCGCCGCCAAATGTGGACGCAGCCGTCAGCGCCTCCTGCGCTGTCTAGCTCCGGCCACCAATCCCTGTCAAACCCCGCCGCATTTCCTCTCCATTCCTCTTCTTCCTTCTTCACCCTGTCCTTTTCCCGACGTGGCTAGCCGAATTGACAAGCGCGTGACCATAAGCAGAAGAAATGGTAGTCAGAGAATGCAATGCTCGTCTTTTCTGTCGTTGCGTGCGTGCGTGCGTGCGTGTGCCTCAGGGGTTCATTCAGAAAAGCAGCTCGTGTACCTTGCCCGCGCATACCCATAACGGCAATGGTCATTGCCATTGCGTGCCTGCTCGCCCAGACAAAACATGCGGGCAACGCAGCCGGGCCGTTCGAGCAGGTGTGTCTAAACCCGCCGTTTCGAGAGAGGCTCTGTTATGACAGTTATGACGGTTATGTACTGTCAAAATTAACAGGAACAGAGACATTGTTCTGCTTGCTGTAAAACTTGTTACTCAAGCAGATTTTCAGGGAGACAGTCAATAGACCATCAATACCACAGTGTCTGGTACAACGGTTGTGCTTGTTCCGGAAAGAGGCTGCGTGAAACCGTTTTGCTCAATGGCACTGTTTATTTGATGGCGCCGCCCAGCGCCATAGCCCCCTTGCGGCTCCGATGCAATTCAGCCGATGTACTATGTTGCTATTTCAGAAAAAAATATTTTATCACTAACACTTTAATAACGGTACTAACTTACAAAGTATATTAAAGTTATTCTTACGGCAATTTTCTTCGTGCTCTTAATATCCGTACGTTTCGCGTATTTAATATCAATACTTCACATTTTATTATTGTACTCAGAGATCTTCTTTCTGCATTTACTCTACAGGCTCTTCATTCCCTATTATTTTTCTATGTGGCTTTTCTCTGCTTGCTTGCTTGCTTTGCCTTGATTTGCTTTCGAGACTGACTCATACCCAGTGTGACGGAGTGGCCAAGAATCGGCTGATTTACTTGCCAGCTAGCTCTCTTACTCTTCTCTGTAATTATATGTACGTGCGCGAACAGAATTATACATGGTACTAGGCATGAAATGCCAACAAAACACCCTAACACTGCAGCAAGCAACCAAACGATAAACATTCTAGATTCTATTACTGCTGCACCAGCTGCACTTACTTACTACTACTACATTACTGCTGTTACACAACCAAAACAAACAACCATAGACACTGCACATTATACATTCCATTACTGCTACATCAGCGGC
Source organism: Dermacentor albipictus (assembly GCF_038994185.2). Lineage (NCBI taxonomy): Eukaryota > Metazoa > Arthropoda > Arachnida > Ixodida > Ixodidae > Dermacentor > Dermacentor albipictus. Next base: position 155,856,852 of record NC_091824.1, on the reverse strand, counting down.
TACTATTTTCTACTGCTATACTACTACTGCTACTATTATGTACCACTACAGTGCAGAAACTTCGCCCAACCTGTAATCTTATGAAACCCAGTACGACGTCCATGAGTACTGTGTCTGTGTAAAGGAAGTAACCTAAAACATAAGTCAGTGGTGACTCAGAAATGAAAAGCAGGCGAAAAAATTAATGTCAGAGCAGAGCGTGCGTATGATTCGTACTGTAGCAAACGTGCGTGTCATAAATTTCGTTCGTCTAAAATTCATCTCTCCTTGCCCCTGCATTCCAGATGAAGTACACCGGAGTGTCATGACTATATGTCTACTGCCTAAGATAATATCATCCTCTACTGCTCGTTTCGTCTCGCACATTTTAAGCAGCTCTTATTTTCCTGCTTCACTTGCATAATGTTGACTTTACGATAACTATCTTCATTCACTTTTCTTGGCACTTTTGTTTCATTACGCAATCTTTTTTTAGGAAAAACTCTGCTTAACAGCTTACCTCGGAATGTACGCGATATCTGAGTGACCTGTTGAGAAATGCTACTCTCTCGAGACGCCAAGCCAAAATTTTAGAATGGAAAAACCACAAGAGAGAGGCAGAGCAAGACAAAAGAAGAAAGAAAGAAAGCTGTGCATTTTTGTCTGTGTGCTGCTGAATGGTGAAGTGCAGTTTTTTTTTTTTGCGGGAAATTGGGGCTTGGCATCCCGTACATGCTGTGTAATGAAACGTAACGCTGATCGATTTGCAGACATTCTGATCATGAAGAGCATTTTCATTGCCGCTGCGCTCGCGATGTCTATCGGGGCACCAGTAACGCTAAACTAATTCCTCCACCCATCGTCGTCGTCGTGCAGAGCATACACTGAGCGATAACGATCATGTCTGGAAAATATTACATCGCTACGCGGCGCGGAATGATCTGATATTTCAAACCGAACGCCGTTTTCGCTTCTCATCGCTGCCGCCACGCTCCAAGCCGGAGGATGACGTGCACGTGCTAGTGCGCCAACGTCCGCGTGTTTGCACTGTGACGTCACTCGTAGTGACACGTGACTTCGAGAATTATTCAAGGCAACATCCGTTCTTTGTGTAATATGTTACTCGAATAGACGTTATCAATAGAATAGAATAGTGTCTATGTTTATCTGTTAGAACTAACCCATGGAGTGCCGGCCAGCACCATCACTCACAAACCTTGGCGGTGGATGTGGAACATCTTTTCTGCCACAGGCGTCACGAGTACGAGTACGTGAACACACACATCAATGTTGCCGGATCGGAATCCGGTAACATTGATGCCTTCAGGTAACATATGTGGGCTTATTGACCAGTTGCTGTCATCCAAATATATCATCCCTCCCAATTATCAACTTAATAAAACCGAATTTCAAAACTACATAGATGAACTTCCAGCGCCCTGCATAGTTGTCGGATATTTAAATGCACATAACACTTTGTGGGGAGGCTCTCGCTGTGATGCGAGAGAATGGCTAATGAAAAACATCCTATTCTCTTCAAGTGCCTGCTTGCTTAACAAGAAAGAGCCAATATTCTACAGTCCTACGCACAAAGCATTTTCTTCCATAGACTTAAGAATAGCGTCCTGTACAATTGTGATATATCTAGAATAGAATGTGATTATTAACCCTTATGGAAGTGATCACTTCTCCATTGTTATAAACCTTACAAAACAAGCTAAGTGCTCTGCACACGTTCCTCAAAGGAAAATTGAGTCAGCTGACTAGGCGACGTTTTGTGAAATATCACATCTGCCCTGGAATGATATCTGTCAACTTAATCTAGACGATGTAGTAGCATACATAACAGCGTTCATTATTGATACCGCATCAGTATACCTGCCCCAAACAAACGGTCGCCTTCGAAACAACGTATTCCATGGTGGAATGAGGGTTGCTGGAAAGACCGAGGAAAAGCAAAATATGGCTTGAAATCAAATCCCTAACTCCCCGACCACCCAGAACCTAACTAACTTCAAGGCGAATAAGTCGCAAGGTAGAAGAACACGCCGCCGCGCTAAACGGGAAAGTATGGAACAGGGTGAACAAAATAAAAGGTCGCGGAACTCATCCTCTACCATTAGTAACTACAAAAGGAGACACTCTTGAGGACCAGACTGGTTGTCTGGGAGCACACTTTGAGCACATTTTCAGTACACTCCATTACACAGAAACATTTCTAAAATAACAGTGACAAGCAGAGCGGCTGCCTCTGGGTCGGAAAGGCGCACACATTGAAGTATACAATTGCCCATTAACCATGGTGGAGTTCCAGGCATAACTGAATTGTGAATTGCTATAGGAAGTCCGCTCCAGGAAGTGATAGAATAAGGTATGATATGATCAAACACTTACACCCTCAAACCCACAGAACATTACTGTGACACTTCGTGTTCTCTGCTGGCTACATTCCGCCCGCCTGGATAGAAGCAATCGTAATTCCTATTATAAAAGAGGGTAAAGATTCTTCCTCACTTAATAGTTATAGGGCTATAAAAAAATTATGGTGTTTTACGTGCCAAAACCACTTTCTGATTATGAGGCACGCCGTAGTGGAGGGCTCCGGAGATTTGGACCACCTGGGGTTCTTCAACATGCACTAAATCTAAGTACACGGGTGTACTTAGATTTAGTGGAAGCATACGCTATACTCTCGGCTCTTCAACACATAAGGCTCACAATTGTCGCTAAGGCTAGTGTCTTCACAGATGCATTAAGTGTAGTAACAGCTCAAATTATTTTACAAAAACACAAGAACTCCGTTTTGAATGAACTGTACAGCGTGTTGTGCTCCGCATGTATGTGCAACCAAGTGACTCTGTCATGCTGGATACTTGGTCATAAAGGTATAAAAGGCAACGTAGCTGCTGATGAAAATGCTACGTCTGTAAATTTTAGCGACACAAATGGAAAGATCTCCATCCTTGCAACAAACCTAAATCCTTTTCTACGCCGTAAACTCAGAAAGAATTAGCAAGGAGAGTGGGATACCCAAATATTGAATAAACTACACATGATAAAACCCAAACTAGGGAACTGGATAAGTGTGAAAACAGCACGGTATAGGGAAGTACTTTTTTCCCCGATTAAGAATAGGACACACGGTACTCACTCTTACCTCTTGACTGTGAGGGATCCTCCGATTTGTAGTAAGTGCGGCAAAAATATCACAGCCCTCCGTGTTCTTATTCAGTGCCCTGCAATAGAAGAAGAGAGGAAAAGGTATTTCAATTCTGCATATTGCGAAAATATACGTCTTCATCTGACATTTTTTCTTAGCACTGAACCGTTTTTTAATCTGCAAATAGTCTTAGATTTCTTTGCCGAAGTCGACACCATGAAAATAATTTGGCCAGGTAAACACGTGATTAACAGCCTTTGCATTCGAAGGCCCTCTCGAAGCTCTAGTATCACTGTTATTTCGTCGTCGTATGTTTTTAATGAAACACGATTGCCATAGCCCCCATTCCTAAGTAATCAATGTTATTATTTTAGTACATATATGTTTTACGCCATTTACAGAGACAGTTTACAGGTTAGCCCACCGGAGATAATCTCTGGTTAACCTCCCTGTCTTTCCTTTGCCTTTCTCTCTATCTCTACAGAGACAGTCTTTAAATCCTTTTACAGCAATGTCACATCTACCATGAGGAATTCATTGTCCATGCCATCCACAATACATCGTTAACATTACCATTTGTAGTAGCGCTTTTTCGCCATACCTGGCCCTTGCACCACAGAACATCATCATGAGTTCGTATCTTTGTTCAAAATTATGTGTCACCTTCGTGCAGTGCGCTAAACAAGCTTCCCTGGTCAGCCACCTTCACAGAGTGCAATGGCTCATGATTTTGTAGGCTTCCTGTCTATACCATATTGGTTGGTGTGGTAACAATTACTTCATATTAATCACTGCATGTGTCGTCTGTGAAGAGAATGCTGTGATGGAGTGCCGTGGTGCTGAAACGTTTGAGCGTATCCTTGCATCTTATGACCCAGTTTATTTCATGTGATCGTTTATTCTATGAGCTTTTTGATGGTTGTACTCGTGCAGCTTCTGCTTCGCAATTCTGCGGAGAACTTTCAGATATTCCTTCGGTTTGGGCCATTTACCTTTTTAGAGCTGATTTCTGTAGAGTATGGGAAATTCTGCCGCACTATGTTTATGCACGTTTCTTAATCTTCTCTGTATTTCTGGGACCTATTTATGGCTGTCTTCTCCATGTACCACCGCTCTCATTCAGCAATTGCTGTCACATAAGTAAAATCATCAGGCTACACCCACCTGTAGCTGCACCACTACCACCACCACCACATGTTCCGAAACTACAATCAATATTTATATTACCTAAAATTTTTGGAGCTTATTTTACATTGCCAATCTCGGCACCTTCCTACAAAAATGTAACAAGGTAAGCAAATAAACTGAGCAAATTTACAATTTCCGCTCTATGGAGCTTCACAAAAGCCTTACTTCTGTATAACATACCGACCGCGAAGTCTAACTCGATGCAAAAATGAACAACGCGTAGCGCAAAAACACAATGTGTGGCCGCCTTCATGCACTGTGTGCACGCTGTGTTTAGATTTAAAAAAACTGGAAAAAGGGACTTTGATTTTTATGCAAACCTATACATTTAGTTATACGCCCATGCGTTAGAAGTGTCATTGTTCTGAGAAGTTGTTTCATGTCTACATGCGTGAAGACTGCGCAATATCGCGCCCTTGAGTCTCAATAGAAAGAAGCATTAATCGGTTCAGATCTGATACAAAGTGAATGGAAACGTAAGTTGAAGTGTATTGGAGCGCAAGATAATGATTTGACGCAACGGCACTACATCAAGTTTCCTGGCGGACATTATGAGAAAATAGGAAACTTGACTTTGCAGCGGCGCTCTCATGGTGCGTCGGTTTATTTCTTTTTGGCGTTCGAAAAAACAGCGGCAATGCTTCTAAAAGTTTTTTTTTTTCGATATGTGCACGTCTTACATGGCCCAGACCATTCCCTATTGTTATACGAAATTAGCGTACCGAACGCGATTGGTTCTAGGTTGGATTGTTTTTTCTAATATTGGCTGTAGAGTTGGGGTTGCGGTCCTTACACGGATTCAAACGGCAAGAACGTTCCTTCGTGTAATTGTTAATGTCCGTTTGAGGTAAAACGGGTTCGGGAAGGTATTTGTTTGTAGTTGGCGTAGAGCTACTGCTTGTGCCCTGTTTAAGTCTTTGTGTGGTGGTGGGAATTTTCTTCTGGCTTCTTGGTAGATCTTTGTGATGTCGTTGTATCTGCTCAGTTTGTCTCGGGCGACTCGAGGGTCTTCACGAGGGTCTTCACGAGGCTGGCCGGCCGCGCTCTGTCAGCTCTCGCCTCCATAGTTTGTAGATTTAGTTAAATCATAATGCATTTGTGGTCACATCCTCGGCCGTTTGAGAAATACAGTCATTAGCAAAAAAGATTTTAAAAAACACATACAGAAGAAATAAAAAGAAAACGGATAATGTTACAGAGTCGAGAAACTATCATACGACACTTTTTCATGGTGCTTGTCGACCATGGTCCCAACCATTTTTTTTTTATATAGTGCAGGTCACTTCCTGATATAGCGAGAGGACAAACACCGCATATATAATATGTGCTCGTCGTGTTATCGCATCGGCGGCACTGTTGGCCGGAATGTTACAATGTAGCGGTATCCACTGAAAAATAATTATGTGCTGCGCTTAATGAGCATTTGCTGGCTTTTGAAGTGTCAGATGAACTACTGATGCATTCATTGCTTTCGTGCCTTCGCTGCTAAGTAACGCGAACAGAGCCTACAGGAGTGATTGAAAACTCATGGTGAAATATGTAGCGCGCACAATAGACAAGGACGCAGAGAAGGCGGACACACGATTGCTCGCTCCCAACGGTTTATTTTTGGAAAGAGACAGAACATCAAAGCGCCAGCCATATGTACTAAGCACGTGCAAAGCGGGTAATCAATTTTTATATAAACAGATTGCAAAGGCTCAGTATTCAAGAACACAAGTTGTTTGTCAGTGATACCAAACGATGGCTGAATGATGCATTCTTCAGCACACCTTATTATATGGAACACTTCTGTTATTTCACGTGTTAGACTTTTTTAAGCGCTCGTGTGTCCACTTTCTCTGCGTCCTTGTCTATTGTGCGCGCTACAACACTCACCATCAATACCTACCAGCTCGCTCAACTATCAGTTCTGCTGCAGACTGAAAACAACCCTATTCTCTATATAGATCTTTCTTTCTATTCTCAATTTTCTTTACCTTAGTGTAGCGAACCGGACTATCGCTTCGTTGATCCAACGCCTCCTATATAGCACAAGACCTGCGCACTTCGATCTACGACGTCATGCTACCTTGCCCGACTGCCATAGCATCTAATGGAGATGCTTCCGACTAAGCGGTGGTGATTTTGACACCACGGCTTTTGTCACGCCGGGCTTGACCGTGAAAATTTTGGTCCAAGTAGAATGACGTCATAAGCAGTGTGCACAGGCCTGCTATCTACTAGGCGTTTCTTGAACTCCCTACATATCCTATTTGTTATCTCTCTCCTCTCTCTATCTGTCTATTTTCACCCACTTTCAGGCCTCCCGTAAGAAAGTTATGAATTAAATCATGGTTGTTATTGACGATCTGGTCCGAGATAATTTGATGTTGCTAATAGCGGTCGTAAATCACACTTCAGATAACAAGTTAGCCTCAGGATGTTTATTGAAAAGCAAATGAACAACAACAAACAACAAATACAGAGGCATTAAAACGCAAAACTGTTCCAATACGTTCTTATTTCAAGCTCCTCACATCAAATTTACGTAACCGCCGACACAAGCATCGGGTGGTGATCGGCAGCGTTGCCCGCACAGCTTAATCAAAAGCTCTCCTCGTTTATAGGAGGTCACTTTTGTTTGCTTTAAAAAGTAATAACGTTGCCTACATTGCCTACATTGAACAATGGGCGAGGATCACGCTCAAGTAGCGAGGGTTTCAGTGGGTCCGAGCCAGCGCACTGAAGATAGATAACCGGATGAAGAAGGTGGTGCCGGCGTATGCGTGCGAACGGTCGCTTTCCCTTGCTTAGCTGGCCGTGACTGGTCGAAAATTATGGCGGCTTGCAACGGAACGTTAAGAATGCCGCTAAAACACATCCTCAGCAGAGTTGGCAGAACGATGTCGTAAACGTGCCGAAAAGGCTCGACAAGGTTATACGGCCACGCAAAAAGTTTTGTTATAAGCAAATAAACCCATGCACGTCGGCAGATGCGAGTAGCCAGTGCCTGAGTGATCGGCGGCAGCCATCTTCTATTTCTTTCGGTACAGGGCACACTCTGACTATTCTGAAAAATATTCAGTCTTGTTCGGCATATTAAATCATTTTTAACGTGTACCCGTCACTTTGACGCAGTGTTTCTGTGATTTTGTGACGTTGCGTGACAGACAGGTTAAGTGGGTGCAGCCCGAAATTTTTTTACCAATAGCAGAGGGCTAACGGCGAAAAGGCATCGAATCAGAAATAATTTTTCTTTTGTTCGGTTTAATCATGCATAATCAGTGTGCACACGCCATATCAGATAGGGCGTTCTCGCGGTTTTCGTGAAGTCGCCTGACACACAGGTGAAATGCGGGGTGGGGTGGAGTCCAAAAAAGTTTTTGACCAATCGCGGAGGGCCTACTGCATAATTTATTTACACAGCAGCGCAGAAGCACATGGAAAAAAGAAAAAGACTTTTCTTTCGTCCATGTGCTTCCGCACTACTGTGTAGGTAATGCCATACGAACTAGCCCATCAGTCTGTCCTGATTGCAGAATTGGAATAGAAAAATTTGGTGTAGCTTCACGTTATAGCGCCCCAGGTACTGCCGGTCATTACAAAATTGCAGTAACTCCATTGCTGCCCACGCAGCTGCAGAACATTAGGCCGGATATTTGTTTCTCTCTGCTATTTCCAATGCGAAATACCGGTTTTCCGCAGCCAACGTAGACGGTGATTCTGTCCTTCCACAACCTTTCCAGGTTCTCGTCAACAAACCCTTCGTATTACCTATACCCGTGTTTTTCGACGTACCAACATCTAAAAAAGCACCAAGACGATAAGGTAAAAAAAGGAAGATGGAACCTGGGAAGTGCGGCAGCGAAAGCAATATATGCGCGCCAAGGGAATTTAATTCGGGAAAATGCCTCATACAACGCACGCGGCGCTCATATATTGTGGCCACTCAAACACGCGCCTGGCAGCGCGCGCCCAATTTACGTCGGTTTCAGTCAAGGAGGTTATAAAATAAAAACTTTTTCTAAGCCTCCTTTGTTTCAGTTCACCAAAATGCACTCTGAAATAGATACGCGGGAAAGGAGATCCGTATACGCTAGCCATTAAGTGACACGGAATACTGTTCTAAATGTTAATACACTGGAGCAGCAACAGTTGCTATATATGGTTGAAACATGTAAATGGAGATTAACATAATCAAGGTTCTCTGCAGAAGGTGCACACTTGTATTGGTGAAACACGCACCGATATACCCCCCATACGCGCGCGCACAGAAATATTCCTTCTGTGCGTCACAGGCAAAATCTGTGTAGGTGCCTGTTTAACAAACTTAGTGTGGGTATTACAGAAGTTTGCGCACACGATTGTATGAACGCTAGTAATAATCACAACACTAAAAACTTCATGCGCGGATATAAAATTGCACGCTATACAGTCTAGCGTCCAGCGCAGTCAACACGACTAATGTCGTGCAACATGCTTTGGCGCGGCTGACGCGAAAATAGAACATGTCCTATCTGACGCCAGAGCCACGAAACCAGTCTGGCAGCATGCTGGCCTACACTTCAGATGCACTGAAGCATAGAGAGAGAGAGAGAGAGAGAGAGAGGAACGGGGAAAGGCAGGGAGGTTAACCAGAGGGAAAAAAATCCGGAAAAAAAAAAGAGGGGAGGGGGAGGTAAAGTGGAAACAAAGTAGAGATAAGGAAAGGAAGGAGCATAGACACACAATCACAATCGGTCACTGTCACCGAACACTGCATAGAGTTTCATACAACAATTACTAGAGGGAACTCTGACATTACGATCGTTCAGGTACCATGGTAATGATGAGAAGTACATGGATTTGTCTGATCTTCGTATTTGTGGAGTCAGACGTCCTTGTGGTTTTGTTTATCACACTTTGTCTACGTTGCCCTAAACTTTTATAAGTGCAGAATACTCTGCGAACAAGCACAGTCCCTACTAGGTGCAGTGGCTCAACATGTCGAGGTGGCCAGATTGAAACGCGCCAAGTGTCTCACCACGCTGGCTTGCCCGCAAGAAACTCGTGAGGGCGTTCTATGCTCCTTGTCGATGCACGAGTCGTCCGTGACGTAATCGTTTCAGCATCGGACTTCTGTGCTATAGGTGTCCTGTGTTCGAATCCTACCATCAGACAATTTTGATTATGTTTAGTTAATAAATAATTGCACTGTACTTCGTTGAAAATGGCCAATTTGCAATGTCGCGGAAACCTTCGGAGCCAGAAGGACGATGTTTAGGCGAAGCCACGTACTTGCCACGATTCCCATGCTGGCTGAACCGTCCCCATTGCAGCTCCCGTAAAGACACGAGCACCAGAGTTTCCTCTAGTATTTATTGTGTGAAGCTCTATGCACTGAAGCGCGTGTGCTGAGTTTTCGCCTTCAACAAAGCACTCGCTCGCAATTCGCTCGCTGCTGATGCCGCGCTTCATTACTCCAGTGTTTAGACAATGAGTGTGCGCGGTCATCGAGTGAGATGTGTTACCGCTTTCTTGTGTGCGCGTGACACCATGCTTGTTAATTTAGTTAGTAAACGAATGTTTACAAGCTTATACGGCCGGAAAAACTACTGTCCTTACTCCGTATAGCGGTCTACTAATTTGCTATCGCAATCGATGCTTCGCCTTTCCGGCGAAACTGCTGCTTCCTTTACATATATGTCGGCGGTGTGCCAGGAACGAGCATGGAATCTCGTCGCATGACTCCAGGGGCCGGCATTACAGAGGCCGAACCTGCTACAATGTATAGCTCAAGTCGAGCGTTACGAGTTCACCAACGCCAGCAGCGACTTCATATGGTACGATTATTTTGAGATTGCATTTTACATCTCCTATTAAGCCCCGAGGAAATTCTGCACGTGCAGTTCAAGCTCTTGAGAAATCTATATGCCTGTAATGCGCACCATGCGGGATAACATTTTAAGCTCTCCCGGTTATGCACAACATCATTGAGTTATGCACTCCGCAGAAATGTCCGCACATAAAGCAACTAAGCCACCCTCAGGTGAGAAATGACAGCACAGCACAGTGGTTACGCGTGCGCATTATGGGTAGAGGCAGACAATCTGACTCGTAGATCGTATGTTGTTTAAAATGTAAACTGTAATCTAATCAACACGTTTTAAAAATGTGCTGTCAGCCCATCGCCATTTATTCTAGTATTGTGCGGCTGATTTTGAACGATTTGTGAGCCCTGTTCACTTTCGAGCAACCGTAATATTTACTCAACTCGGCTACGGGTTTTCTCACGAAGAAAAAAATATATGATCTTCTAACGCAATATTAACTCAGTCCCTCACCGCTGCAGAGCATTTCTAAAGCGCGAAATCATAAGAAACACTGCGACTCAACCCAGTTTGTAACCTATCCGTTCTATTGACCTTTTTCGCGGAGCAGTTTGTTCCAGAGAAACGACATGCAGTTACGGCGTCCCGCCGCAAGTAGCCTGAGCGGCAGCGCACGCATACGCGGCCACTGCCGCTTCCACCTCTCTTCTGTACGATCACCTGTTGGAAATGCACCCGCTCTTCTGCTAACACACTGTTCTTCAATCAAGCTGTATTAAATCATATGGATTGAAGACACGTGCAGTAGTTGGTTGCAAAATTAGTGGCCGGCATATTAAGGAATGGAATGAATCCGTGTGGCCAAGTTCACGCACCGCTGCTGCAACTGTCCGTGCGTGTCAATGGCAATTGTACGGCTTTCCTAGAGGATACAAAAATTTGCTTCAAACCTTCGAAAAAAGTGCTTCAGCCCCGGAACGTTGGCAAGAGTGAGTATCACTCGTTAAATAATGACAAAGGGAGTAGCGCCGCGATCTGCCATAGTACGTTTCGCGCACAGTATTAGCATACATCTATACCCAACTGGCATGGAAACTTACGCACACTCTATGGCCAACGTGTCAATGAGTGAATGGGCGCACACTTGAATGTATCCGCACCATATGCACACAATAAATGATAGACTACACAGATAGCACACAAATGGATGGAGCTGAACGTTTCGTGATGGTCTGGAAGAGTAAGCGGGTTACTAGCGATAATACAACTTTGCTACAAGGTATACTACAAAGAACAAGGTACTACAAACAACAACTTTACTACAAGGTACAAACAACTACGTTTCAAGCCTTGCGCGCACCAAGAACAAATCTATTGGAACTGAGCACACCCGCGACTGATTAGGTGGAAAATAATCAAATAGCGACCGCACCGAGGAAATTTACTAAGCCACAAATATGACAAGCCACTGCTGCAAAATATTTGCGAACTAAAGAACGAACAGCCAAACACACTAATCCTGATTCAATTCATGAGCGGAAAGTTCGGATACCTTGGAATACGTACTTAGCCCCACTTTTAAAAAGAAGCACCATTTGCGCCACTCGCGCCGTTATAACATAGTTAATTGAGCTCCGAAAGTGCTTTCGCATGTTTTTTGAAGCTGTGGCCAAAGCTTCAAGCGGCTCACCCAACCACTGCCGACTATATCTCCCGAAACAGAGGTTTGCTAAGCCGCACCAGCGTCATATACAGCCATTGTAAACACGAAGGCAACGGAGGCAGTGAGGCAAGCAATGGATGCCTAATCACATGATCAAACATGGCAGCGCCCACGGTATAGCCGCGAAAAGGGTCAATATGATAATTTCCGTCCCAGTATTGCAGCTCCAAGAGCATAAGTTTAGGCCAGCTATAGTCAATTCAACGCGACGCGCCACTTACAACAGTTGAAGCCACTTCTGGGAGATGTATCCTGATTTGGTAGTGTCGTGTCTATCTTTATGCCTCTGGCTATTCCGAACTTAAGCGATGACTTTTTTTTATACACCGTATGTTGCAACGCCGACAATTTCAAGCTTTACTGGATGCTTGAAGCATACCGATTGTCTCAAGAGGAATGATGTTTTTTTTTTCTCTTGATAGATAAAGAGCTTTTATTGCCTTAATTTCGTATAATATTTTTCTGTGAGCCCATCCATCACGACATTAGGGCCTTAAATTTGTGCTGTTACCTTGCGTAGAAAATTTATTAAGGGGTCTTAGTTATAGATCCTTGCAATAACTGGCTTTAATAAGGCCCAAAAAGCAAGTTCGCTGATTAGCAAGATGTGGCTACTTCAAACCTTCATCTTATGCTCACCATTTGGACATGAATATGCCTAGCGCCTACAAACCTTGCAAACAGCGCATTCACTATTTAATATATTCGCAGATCATTACAGCGGGTGGTGGAAAGTTAGGTGGGCGGATGAGATTAGGAAGTTTTCAGGGACAACATAGCCACAATTAGAACATGACCGGGGTAGTTGGAGAAGTATAGGAGATGCCTTTGCCCTGCAGTGGGCGTAACCAGGCTGCTGCTGCTGATGATGATGAGATCATTACGCATCCAACAAACATACACCAAAAAAATTCTGCACTCGTCCTAATGACTAATTTCATTACACCCCACTGCAGGCCATACCCGTAGGTGGCTGTGCTTTTCTTATCGTTCATTGGAGCTTACGCCTGATTTAGCTTTACATCGCCGCCGTCGTTTTGCGATAGTTGTGTAATCGTGAGGCCGTTGGTTATAAAGACATTTTTATCCTTCTCTTCACCGTATAAAGGAAGATAATGAAAAAAAAATATTTCTGAAGGTAAAGTGAAGCAAACGAAATTCATGATGGCATCTTACCGTGGAAATCAGTCTGGTCGTCTTGCTGTCAAAAAACGCACAACAAACATTTGTTTCAAACCTCCTTAGAGGTTTGCACACAAGTCTCAATCTTGATGAGCATGCATGAAAATTAAACGATTAAGACTTTTAACATAAACGGAAATTTGATCAATTATATCGAGGTCCACGTGACCTGCCAATCAACGTGACATGCTAGTAGTTATATTAGTTATCGCTTTAGATCTAATGCAGTACTATCAACTACTTCCACTAAAGTTACTTAAATTAATTTTCATTTTTGAGAGTTCTCGAACTTCTCAAATACCTCTCAAATACCACGCCAGGGAAGCGGCAGTTACTGTAAGAAACATGTAGGTGATTTGTATTCATAGATGGAAAGCTGTTCATTGAAAAGACAAATTTGCCACAATATGTGCTCCCGCATGCCAATGTTTAGCTGTTTTAGCCTAATAGTGGCAAATACTAAATACTTGCTATATAAAATTAAAGGGCAATGATGGCCTTAGTCTTTTTGAATGGCACTGGTCTCAATGAGACATTGTGGTGTTTTGGTATGTTTTTGAATGCTGTATGTTACTTGTATGGTGCGTAGCATTTCACTGATAATTACCGCCACGAGTAGCATGCCAAGCGTTACGCTAGGCAAACCTCTCCAGGATTTCTTAAAAAAGCCCTCTCCTTCTCCACTCTCTCTCTCTCTCTTTCTATCTCTCTAGATGAATAAGTTAAAACGGGCACGAATAAAGAAAGGTGGGTTAAAAAATTCAATAAATAATTGAAATATAGAACTTATCATCTTTGTTTCGCTACGAATGATCTGGATAATGTAGACAGGAGTTTAGTCATGAGCTCGTAATTTGACGCTTAAGATTTTTTTTTTAAAGATGAGTGAGCAGAGGAGGAGGAAGAAAGAGAAAAGCAGAAGGCAGGGAGGTTAACCAGAATAACGTCCGGTTGGCTATAATACACCGGGGGAATGGGAAAGAAGAAAACAAAGATCACAGGGAGACAGAGGAGGGAAGGAAAGAAGGAGATTGCGGTGAGTTCGCTGACGCGTGTGGTCTTACAGAAATTACAATAATAGTCACAGATGGTCGCACAAGCCCGTCTTCCTTAAGAAGCAGAAAAGCACCTTCACCGCTTTATGAGCCGACGGGCGATGGGGGTGGTGTTGCAGCAGCACCTGCACAGAAAGCGGCCGACTGTCGAGTTTTCGGAAAGCTTTGGCAAGTTCTTGTTTTTCTGGGGCATATCATGGACAGTGGCACAGTAGGTGGTCGCCTTCTTCGGTGTCGCAGACCTCGCATGCAGCAGGGAACGGTTGCTTATCTTCTAGAGGTTCATTGGTTGATTTATTTGATCAACCAATGACGGCAAAAGAGGGCAACTATCGTTGCCGTCCTTTGCACAGCATTTAATTGTTTAGTGTACACAAATGAGACTACTAAATCATCGAATAAAAACACCTACAGCATACACGCTACATTCACGCAATGACGAGCTCTAAGTGACAAACACTTAGCAGGGGATTGAGGAGCATTGTAAAGGAAGCAACGAGAGACTGGGGACAATTACACATAATTGTTCAGGCTAAGAAAAGAACCAATTGATGAAAACGATGAAATTTACAAAATCGGTATTAATCAGAAATGCAAGTAAATGTGGCTAAACTTCCGCAATGAATACAAAAATTGAGAGGACATGTAAGTTAGACGTACTGAAACATAGATAGAAATAAATAATTCAAACTGCGAGGGAATACGTAAACAAATACATGAATAAATAAAACATAAAAATAAAAATAGGCGTCAATCTTCTCACGAGCAAGCCCACCGCATCAAGGTATGACGTATTCAAATATATACCACGTTTGTATATACCTGTGTGTTTCGATACAAGGTTTAATCGCTTTACTTTTTTCACAAAATTTCGTACTCCCTTCGCGTGTGTGTCTTTGCGTGTGTCGTTTTAAACATTTAACAGCAATGGATGAATCTTACTAGTTTCATATCTCCATAAGATCGCATATCTATGTGTGTTATTTCATACCTGTGGTTTTATATATCTGTCTTATAACACCTAAGTCTGTCGAATATGTTAGTGCACTTGGTTAGTGCTTGTCTTTCTATCCGTTCTTTTTTTTTTCTTTCATCCTCTTACCCAATTCTCCCCGAGCAGGCCAGTCAAACATAAATACCTCTGGTTAACCTCCTTGTCTTCCTATGCATCATCTCTCTGTCTCTCTCTCTCTCTCTGTTTCTCTCTCCCTATGTTGCTTTGTTTATGAGACCATAACTCGTTTAGCGCATTGCTGCCGCAAGTTTTCCTGTGCAGAGTGACGGAGGTTATAATCACCAAGCCAGTATGGTTTCTTTTCAATCTTCATTGCGTAGCCCAGACGCCTCCTAGCGGCATGAGTTGAGGATATCGGCGAGCAAGTAAGTTTACTCTGCACTTCCACACTAAAGAAATTTTGCGGCTATGCAGTGGGTGGACTGATCTTCTGGACCAAAGCGATGGCCGGCTGTATTCTGGAAAAATTGAGTTCTATAGGCGTGCGTTTGCGCAATATCTACGTCGTGGATTCAGTATCTCGCTGTCGCCCGCTTTACAGGATTATTGCATTACATGCGACCAGTCGGCGTGTCACCAGAAGCCCTGACATTCTGCAGTGGAGATATTTAGAACTTCGCCGTCACGTTCACGACAAGAGTGACGTTCCGCCTAGCTTGACGATACTGTGCTATTTATATCTAATCTTTTTTGCTTGCTCCAATGTTGAATGGCTATCAGACAGCGATGATCGCTAACGCAGCGTTGGACTCACATTATAAAAGAAGGGAAAAGCACTAACTATAAATTTGTGATAGCAGCAATAGCATACCAACGACTTTCCAAATTCGATGCAGAAGTTTGATCTATGTGAGTGGTTTATTAATGTACATATGCTCTCGATCAGACAGAATAATAACCATTGGCCCAAAACAAACCGTTAATAAAACTACGGTAAGCGCGAGGTGCCAAAATCCACGCTGTCGAGAATATAGAACACTCAAGAGCAAGCTTTATTTCTGGTGCGCCTGTCTAAATACATGCATAAGGATAATTCGTTTTTATCGGCAACCACTGCACCGAACTTGATGAGTTTTGTTGCATTTAAAGGAAAAACTTAGTTTATTTTTTATTTAGATCGTGAATTTTTTACTAAATATTGGAAAAAATTGCCAATTTTCAGAAAACGCCATTATCAGGTTTACAACTCCATAACTCTGTCTATGAAGTTCATCTCATAATACAACTAAAGAGGACAAAAGCGATATGCTACACATGAATCTCAAAAAGATTACTAATGTGTATATAGAGCTTTTGCAAAACCTTTGAACACAACGTAACAAATTGATGTAATATATAAGTTTACATATCAAATTTGTCCGCTTTGAATGATGTAATAGGAGCCGTTTACAGAACCGCGATATTTGTTTTTGACTGAGTTATATCAATTTGTAAACTTCGTGCTTCCATTTTTTTTTTCGAACTTTTGAATTTTTGAAAATTCTTTCAACAAAATTCAGGCTCTAACTCGAAATTTCGCTTCCAGCATTCACTTGAACTTAACTTTCTATCTCAAAAGCAACAAATCTCATTAAAATAGGTCCAGGGGTTATCTCAAAGAAGCGGTTCTGCGTTTTACTTGCATTTGAATAGGCCACGTCGGAGTTGGGCCCGGGCTAAAGCTTCCTCTTTAAGCTCGCACAGGAACAGCGCAGGAAGCGTATGGTTTCCTACATCTTGACATCACATGGTTTGACAAAAGATAAATATCGGCTCATGCTTTTTTTTCGTCGCACACGAACGAATGGCGTGAAAGGCCACAGAACTTTGTCTTAACAATGTTAGCAATGTCAAGAGGGATGTATAATTTTCATTACAAGTAGAAAGGCTACAACCTGGAGACAACGCACGGGCCTACGATCGCGTTCTCATAACCGCACAAGTAAGATTATTTCAATAATCATATGGCAAACAGACACCACGCGCCTGATCAAACTCTGTTCGAGATAGTTATAGTTACATGCGTTTATGCAGCCCCCTGTCACTTCCAGGCTTTCAACGCCGTGAACACTGGCTCTATTCTTCCGAATGTTTCTGTATAAAAATGTACAGTTGAGACATTGTACGTATACCTACAAAAATGCTCCATTGAATATTTTCGTGGAGAACACATCATCGTGACCATCCCCCAATAATCTTCGGTACAAAAGTTGGCTCCGGAAATCTCACTAGGAACGATTCCGTTTGGGAGCAGAACTGCAGAAGTTTTAAGCGCGAAAACACGATAGTGCTGGCTGACAGTCACGCCAACATTCTAGCTAATGCGTTGACTTATGAAAAAAAAACTTACTCTACATTTTCGTGGAGAGGAGGGTGAACGACAGTTCTCTTCGTTTGCGTTATTGGTTGCTTCATAAAACTAAAGTAATTGCTCATTCACGTTTCGTTTCCAACGCCATTCGCTCCTTCCTTAGTTATAATGAGAGTATAGCGCCCTAATTTACTAGTCACTGCAGTTTTACAGCGTAATTCTACGAATTACAGAGGCGGGAAAAAAATTACAACTGCTATTTGTCGTATCAGGCGTTCAGATTCGCACCCAATCAATGGCGACGGCTAGCTACATTACCTACGCGTTCTTTATTTCTTTATATATATTTTTTTTTCTTTTAGGCTCAAGCTTCATCGATGGACCATCTTCGCGCAGGGTAACCTTCTGTAAAACGTACCACGCGCAAACGATCGTAGAGATATGGAGGAAACGGAGAAGGAGACGTCACTAACGCGAAACGGGTTAATGGGTTGGACATTATGGCAGCTATAAACGTTTGAACGCTCCTATGCCGATATAAATTGCGTGCAAAAAAAATTGCTTTCGGACTCTGAAAATTGCGGCTGCCTCAATGACAATCAACATAAAATGCCAAATTGCTAGTCATAGGCGGGCATTTCGGCGTATATGCACGTGTGGAACTGGCGAGGGTGGACCGAAAGATCAACGCAAATTACGTACCCTGAGTTCAGCAGTCAGCTAATGTTGAGCTGGATGATAA
Organism: Dermacentor albipictus; assembly: GCF_038994185.2. Lineage (NCBI taxonomy): Eukaryota > Metazoa > Arthropoda > Arachnida > Ixodida > Ixodidae > Dermacentor > Dermacentor albipictus. Next base: position 155,838,726 of record NC_091824.1, on the reverse strand, counting down.
ATCTTCGCTCAAACAATGCATAACGCTGACAGACTTACGACGGCACGCGAAGTGACAGGACGGCGCGCAACCAGGAAAAAGGAAGCAGAAACTCGTCTCTCCATAATGCAGGAGGACGCGTCGCAACTGGCATCATTAAAGCTCGGGCAGTGCAGAAAGAGGCAGCGGAAAGCCGAGGGGGCTAATTCCAGGATCATTCTCACTCACTTAATAATCATGGCGTCATCTGGCTAAGAGCCTCTCGGCAGTACGTGGCTCAGAGAAGCAGCAGGCAGTGAGTGGACAGACGGAAGGTCACATACTGCGACAAGAGGGAAACGGTAAAAAAAAAAGAGGAAACCCTCTCGGAAAACGTAAATTATGGCGAAGCAGCAAGTGCAGGCCTTTCACGCAGCAGCTATTCTTCAGTAAGGGTGTGAGCCACTGAAAGACTGAACGCGTTGCCTTCTAATAAAGAAAACAACATCGTGGTGATGTGTACTCATAGAAAATGCCTTCCTTATTTCTCTCTCCCTTCCCCTTCCGTCTGTCACTTTCGTGGTGCAGAATGGAATAGCCCGCATGCGGCATACAATATGAGGCACTTGCGAGGCTGCTCAACGAGAGAATGCTTCTTGTTTCAGTAAGCTTATTGCGTAATAATGGTTTGGTGGACTTCAGCTGCAAAAGCATTTAGAAGTGAGTACGCAAAGAAGAAACAAGATTACTTGTTGCTCAACCGGGATCTAGGAAAGTGAAGTATTGTCTCAGTGTCTGAACAACATAAAACATTGTATGCTTTCGTTATGAATGTGTACAAATGCTCTTTTCCAAAGATACTCGAAAGTTATCTCACTTTTGGGGGTGTTGAGATTGTGTTCTAGTAACTCGCTCCACTCTTATATTTGTGATACTAAATACTGTTGTGTATGATTTCATAAATATAATAAATATGAATATGTAAATGTTGCTTGCTAAGTTATCGCTCGGGTTTAGGCGAAGACTATTACGAACGTTGAAGTTTCTTAATTCCTACGCTTCTTACGTTTATTTCCTTTTATTTAGATCATTTATGATTTTCTACTACACTGAACGAGGAATTCCAAGCTCTGCAATAAAGGGCCCCTCACCAGGTCTGGCCATCTTGAGCTGACAAGCGCAGACCATACATTGAGCGATAACGATGGTGTCTGCAAAGTATTGTCGCTACGCGCCGCGGAAAGATCAGAAATTTCAAACCGAGCGCCGTTTTCGCTTCTCCTCGCGGCCGCCGCGCTGCAAGCCGGAGGATGACGTGCACGTGCTAGTGCGCCTGCGTACACGTCTTTGCACTGTGACGTCACTCCTAGTGACACGTCACTTCGAGAATTATTCAGTACAACATCTGTTATCTGTGTTGTCTGTTGCTTGAATTGACGAACTGAAGTTTAGAGAAATAATAAGACACACAAACCGTATGTCTGTGTGTTTTTTGTTCTACTTCGCACCGAAGCAAGAGAGATGTACTTCTGCTTCGTCTGCTTGTTGCCACGGTCATGCGGTCACGTGTGTTGGTACCTAAACTACGCCATTTTCTACCGTGTTCCAGCCCGTGATCACACTGTGCGATCCGCTTGTTCTGCCTCAATATTCGCGTAGCACTAAATTATACCGCTAGTCATGTTTCCTTGTGCACAACGTGCAAAATCGTGCGCTGTGCGAGCGCGACAACAGCTCGCGGGCAACGCCGCCAGCGGAAATGCGTAGCCGAAACAAAAAGCGAGGAACAAGCAACAAGAACAAGCAATGAAGACAAGGAAACATTAGAAGAAGTTCACTTTGTTTTGCAGAAAGCAAAACAAAGTGAATTTGCAAATGCAAAGTGACCTTGCAAATGCAGAACCCTTATGTAAGAACAAAGTTGAAGAGAAATAAAATGCAATTTATCACCGCTGAGAGCCGTACCTACAACCGCCTATAATATATGTGCTATAGATTATTTACAGGTACTTATACAATGATTTGTTTTGGTGTGGTCATTTTTGGTCAATACACAAACTAGCATCTCTAGAAACAGGTATTATATTTATAATGTAAGTGTTTATATTGTCGACATAAACTACTTGATCACGTCGGGCCTTGTACCTCCCTGCATTCTCCAGTCTTGTGCTTGCAGACACTGCCCAACGTACATATCTTCATTTTGCGTACAAATATTATTTAACTATTGACCGATGCTCGTAGACGTCTCATCAATTAAGAAGTAGCCTTTGTTACGATCGAGCGCATCTCGCAGAAATAAAATATGGCTTTTAGAATTTCGCCAATGAGCTCAACTTGCAGGCACTGTATGTGCGGGTTCTCTACAGAAAACAACGCATTGCTTTTTTTCTTAAAAGAGGTATTTCTCTCAGAAAAATCTTATTGCTCTCGAGACCGCAATACCCAGCAACATTTACCTCTTCGCATATGCCAAAGTCACGGTTGTATGTCCGGCAATTGCTGCAGTGGACAATCACCACCACAATCGACTACACACCCCCAGAATAATCATCACAGGCCGCTCTACCTCACTGCTCCAGGCTATTATCATTACACACCCCAACCACCCAAACAAACCTCAGTCATTTTAACCGATTCAATTGTCGCGTGCAGTTGCATCCTTCCATCACAATCTCTAAGCCTCAATCTCTATGCAAATACAATCAAAAGTATACGCTATCTTGTAGACATTGTGTACATCCCAGGCCACGAAAGGACGCTGGGCACTTAAAGAACGAATGCGTCCCCTTGCCACGCATTAATCCTGGCATCAAACATCGCCGCGCATGAAGCCACAGCATGAAGCAGATCTGCGCACCCACACATAAGCCAAATCGCAAATATTGAAGCATATTTCCGCGCTTACATCTCCATCTCACGTGACAAAGGGTGTACATTCATAAAGCAGAGACCAAACACTCTTCACACAACCACACGCCTTCACCTCCTACGAAACCACATCACAGAGAATCCGCCACACAGCATTCACAACGGCGGACGTCCCAATACAAAACACATGCTACGGATGTGCCCTTCTCATCACTTCCGCCCTAAGTAACTTCCCATTTTCCTTGAATCTCATTACAAAACAAGTTACAGCTTGAAAGGAGAGAAACACAAACTGAAAAGGACGGGCACTGTAATCCGTATCAACTGTCTTTACAGCAGTAATGTTCACGTGCATGAAAAGCAGACGCATAAAAATTCAAAAGCACCCTTCGTTTCTTCCAAATCACGCACGCGCACGACGTATTCTATTGTTCAAGTAATCAATTATTTTACTCGAGATCCCCATAACAAGTGCGCTAGTGCATTGTCGGCTTCTTGTATACAACTTGTAAATGAATACAATTCAGTTCATTGTTGGCGGTTGTTTTGCTCATTTTTCTAATACAGAATCGCCAATAAGATGTCTTTTTTTTTATTCTTCAGCCCACGCATATCTTTGTTCCCACATCCTTGTATCAATTATTGTCTCTCCACCACCCCTCTCCCCTTGATGTGATCACCAAATGGTCTTTACAGGTAAATAAATGAAACGAAAATGCATCGCGTATCAATCTGCACTTTCTCAACCTTATGCCCACACAGCACGAACGAGCTGACAAACTTCGCAATGCATTGTCATCTTTTTCGAAGGTTTCCGATATCAAGTGTCCGTCCTGCGCAGGTCGTCTCGACTTAATCGTCTTCGTTAGCTCTCTAACCATGTTTCATAAGCCTAGTAACAAGTAAACCCTGCTTTCAGTATTAATAACAGTACCCCCCCCCCCGCCCCCATCAATCACAATTGGCTGACCGCGGCTTCCGAACTTCAAGACCAACAGAACCTGACAAACTACATAGAAGCAGCCGTTCAGTGAGCCACGTACCATGAACATCTCTCAAAAGATGGGTGAGCGCAGAGGTCTGGACGACAGGTTTTGAGCTCCGTCGACATTTTTTCAGAGGACAAAGAGTATTTTCTCTTTCTCTCTCTTCGTGTCAACATTGTCACAAATAAGAAACACTACAACTTGAAAGTACAAAGCTAAAGAATGCTACGCTGCTGCGTTTCATATGCTCGTAACTTTCCCCTTGTAATCGTAAATCTCGCAACTTTTCTCTATGCGCGAACGATGCAAACACATTTGCGTTCCCAAGAAGCGTTCTGTGTGTTCATCTCTTTCCACGAATCTACATATGCACTCGTTATACGCAATCTACAGACAGACAGACAATGAACGCAATCTACAAATTCCATTTTTGAATGGCCTATGGATAAGTTCTAACTGCACATAATGAGGTGTATTTTAGCATTAGCGCGGAAGCTTTCGGTTTCAAGCAAGTAATGTGACGTGACCAGATAGCAGTTGACAGACACGTGTTTTTCTTCGAAGATGAGCCTGGCGTATCGAATTTTGGCTCAACCAAGAACTCAAATATCCGGCTCTTTAGGGTCACGCCTTCAGCGAGGTTACGCGGGCATAGGTGATGAAAAGCAAACATGACTGGTCGTTTTCTCGTTTAGCCAAGCGCGCTCAATGAACTTATTATGGAGTGACGCTGCAGCGGTGAAAGCGATAGGAAAGAGATCGCGTGAACAACGATGAAAAAAATTTCGTGGGGTGTGGGTATGTTTGGTGAGAGGAGTGTGGAGGGAGAGGGTTAGGGGAGAGGCAACCCTGTGGAGGCTCCTTCAATAGTGTGATCATAAATATACCGTGCTTTTTTCTTTATGTATATGGCTTGAGCAGATGTCCTCAAAAACTACTTGGGACAGATAATACTGCTCCACCTATTCAGCTGCACTTGTGGAAAAGCCGGAAATTCTCTAGATAAATACCGTATGTCCAGCTGGCTAATATATTAGATAAACAACCGTTTTGCTATTCGCCAGATATGGGCGAATATAGTTCTCTTCGGATACGAATCGAATACGAATAGTAAGTAGATATCAAAAATCAAATAGTTAATCGAAGCCGCGTATTTTTGCAGCAGGACTACTTATTTCAGGGTAATGAGCTGCAGCGCTTGTACTGAAAAGGGCATAAAAATACTATCAGGGACAACGAAGCAGCGTTAAACACAAAGTCACTAATTTTCATTAAGAACAGCAGGAGTAGCCTCTCAATATATTTACAGCCTGGTTGCGAACAAGCTTTCCTAGAATGAATGGCTGCTGTATGACTATCTTTCCAAAAACGCTAAGTAAATGGTGGTCATAAAAGGATCAGAAGTCTAGAAATAGCTGCGAAATTATTTGTTTGCCGTAGGTACATTGGTTGCAAAGAAAATGTCCCTCATTGTGCTATAAAAATAAAACTACTATATAACTACACTACCAATAACACTAAACGACCGATTACAACCAAATCACAGGTTCCAATGTAGCCTTCGGCAGCGAAACCAATAACAATGCTTGTTTTACCCATTTTGTTTCTGCATTTCTTCGAAACTTTTGTGGTTGTTTCACTTCTGGTAATTTCAGACACTTTTTAGCACACGGAGAACAGTAACCAGACATTAACAATCGGTTCTTCCGAAATGCTTGGCTAGCTTCAGGTATTAAAAAACACCGACTAGTTCCTTTTATTGCGACAGCGATTATATGGAAACTCGAGGCGCATTTCTGCCGTCGGCGTCGGCGTCGCGTGAGGTTCCGTATGAGTGAAAGCGTGTGAGGGTGAGCCGGCGAACGCGGTTCAATCTCGCGTGCGCGAGCGAGGAACGCGGCCCGGATGCGTGCCCTCTCCAGTGGCGCGCGAGGCAAGGGGTGTCAGGCGAGGGAGGATGGGCGTTCTCCTCTGGCGGCTGCCAGGGTCTCTCGATGTCCTCCTCGCCCGCCGCTCCGTACAGATTGTAGACATAGCGGCGTCTACTACGGCGTTGGCCACGCGAATCGCGGACGCCGTAGGGACGCGTTGCCGGCGCTCGTGTGTCTTGAAAGCAATCTGCGACATGGGCTAAGTGCGCACCCGCGCGGGCTTCATCTTCAAAGCGGTCTGCGATGTTTGCAGATAGCGCGTAGTGGCCGGTAGCTTCGTATGCGCGTTTGGACGTTTCGTTCGCGTTCAAGCGACAGATGCACGGAGGTCAATTGGCTCGCGGCTGCAACCACGATTCCTAACTCCAGCGTTATCAGAAACAGTTTCCGCTGTCATTGAGCGAAGTGCGTTGATGTTTACCTGTGCGCGCGTGACACCGTGCTGGAGTTAAATTTAGTTGGAGTTAATTTAGTTAAAACAAGCTGACGGGCTAGTCGGTTTGAATCCATGATAGAATGGGTAAGTGCGACTGCACAAGGACGTAGAAGGAAGCAGACACGCAAAGAAAACGCTGTCTCTGTGTGTGTTTCTTTCAACGTCCTCGTTGAGTAATGCTTACACATTCCATCATTGTTAATTTAGGTAGCCTACAATTTAGTTAGCGAATGTATACAATTTTATACGGCCGATAAAACTACTTCGTACAGCTATCTACTGATTTGCTATCGCAATCGGTGCTTCGCCTTTTCGGCGGAACTGCACTTTTTTTTTTAGAACGAGCACGCATTGTTAGCGTGTAATATTATATGCCTATCTGAAAGTGTGAAATTTGCCCCCCCCCCCTGTATTATTCAATAACGTTTAGGTTTTAAGCGCACAAAAAGGGACGAGAGTCATAGGTACGATGTGTCCACGTCGTACCTCTGAGTCTTTTCCCTTTTTGTGCGCTAAAAACATAGAAGTTATGGAATACCAACATGCCCAAAACCTATGCTCTTTCATGTATTATTCACTAACAGGGTACAGGTTGCAATGGCGAAATTCGAGTCGGGCCACCCCGAATCCATGTTTACTTAGACAAGATATACGTGGACTTCCACCAGTTACGAAATATGAGTTATACTGTGCTACAATAAACATTGGGGACCCAGCTGCTAGTCTCCCATAAGCGCACGCCTACACGAACCGCCACATGCACACCTATTTCGATTCACGGAAGTTGGTAAACGTGTGTAATTTTGTTGTCATATGTTCTTTTGTCTTTTGTTTTCCTCATCAACCGTAAGTACCTGCTCTTATTGTTGAAAATACATTTAAAGTCCGTGAGCATAAATGTATAGGCAGCGCGTTATATATATATATATATATATATATATATATATATATATATATATATATATATATATATATATATATATATATATATATATATGTGTGTGTGTGTGTGTGTGTGTGTGTGTGTGTGTGTGTGTGTGTTTGTGTGTGTGTGTGTGTGTGTGTGTGTGTGTGTGTGTGTGTGTGTGTGTGTGTGTGTGTGTGTGTGTGTGTGTGCTTGAAAGAGGCTACGCAGCTTGTGGAAGTGAGACCTGTTTACTTAATGTTTTTGGCTGGTAGACCAGCTTTCGTCAGAGTACAGTGGTACAGTACATCAGTGGCGTGGCCAGAAATTTCGTTCGGAGGGGGCTCACGTTGGAGCTCGGCCCGCTCCTTACAGAATTTGTCAGAGGATCAAATACATGAATAATCACTGCATTGCCATTGCCAAAGATGGTGCAAACGAATTTTTGAACGCTATGCACTATCAAGACAAGTAAATATGTATTTTTTCATAAAAGAATATATTCATATGTACCAGAAATTGTGCCATTAACTGATATCAACGCTACCACTTTTTTATCTATTTAATAATTAAAGAAAATATCTCATGAACTATATCAGTTGGAAACCAGCGAAGCAGTGCATGCCGCTGGTATGATAAATGTATATGCCGTGAAATGAACGAGTTGAGGACAAATATTTTAAATGCGCCGATGCAAAGGGCGTGCGCTGTAGGCGCCTTCCACGGACAGTACTTCTACCAGACTATGAAGCCTTCGAAACGCACGTAGTTCTCACATACTTATGACTGTAGATGTGGCATTTGAAGTAGCAAAAAGAAAATATATTTCGTAAATGTCACTGAACAACCAAGGCTGTTGCGGAGGTTAAATAGACAGGTTTTGCGGAGGTTGTCAAACAATGCTGTAGTGTCACTTGGCACCATTGCAGACATGCCTTTGTAGCATTTCCTGTCCAGCGTAACACAGCTGTGCGTTAAGCGAATGGCGGAGACTATCAGCGTGTGCTGCCGCGCGACCTATTCGGTGTGTCTGAAGGTTTAGATTTTGAGGCGCAGAGCTCGGAAAGGCCATGTCTCCTTTTCGGCGGCCGCCTTCTCCGCATGTAGCGACTGCAGAAGAGGGCTCTGGCACCGCTATAGACATAGTGGCCCCCGACTCTGTTCTCTACGGAATAGCGCACTAACGCAACAAACGCTGCGTAAGTGTTCTCACAACCACAACTATACGCCTTCAAGCGGATCATTTACTTTTAAATAAAGCGAATTGTTCTCTATAGAAGCGTTTCGCTATTCGCTCACGTTGAAAATCATCTTCGATGGTTCCTACACCATTTCTTTTCTCTCCGCTGCTTTGCTCTGGTAAATCGCACATCCAAATCTATACAGTGGCACTGCGCATGCCAGTGCAATGTATGCGGCATAAAATAGCTACGCGAACGTTTTTCTCGTACCTTAGAAAAGTGTCGCTGGAAGCACTCTAACGTATTATTACCTTTAAACGTTTTATAACCAATATGTTTGTTTCAATTAAAGTTTTTTGATTTAGGGTCACCTAGGTAGCGGTATGATGATACTTTTCCTATGGGATATCAATGATATAATGGATGAAACCTACAGCACTCAGTGTGTGAAATTAGCATCAGGCTGCATTTCTTACTGATTCTTTCTTAAGGTCAAGTATAAAGCGAATTAGCAATGTTATTTAGGCCATCCGGGAGAACAGGCTTCCCAGCCGAATCCACAACACTCCAAGAAGCTGTGCGACAACGAATATAAGCCGCGAGTGCTTAACTTCATCACAGCTTTCATGCGCACTGAAAGAGTACAGCGCGTCATAAGTTTTTATCATTCCTGCCGTTGTGGCCACCGCACACTGATTGCGCCTTCGCACATCTGTTCAAACCTCATATGTGCGTCTGGCTCCTGAACAGACCGTCTCATTTAAACCTTTGAGATTTCTCGCACTCTCCAATATATAGAATGTGCAGTCTATTTGTCTCCTGACGAAGCGATAGCACTTCATCGGTAGTGCAAGAACTTGCAAAGTTATTTCATGAGTAGTAGGAGCAGCCACTCGTAAGCGTCTGTTCCCACCAAAAATAGTTTCAATCACTCAATTCCTTCCTATAGCGTATAAACATGCAAGTTCCATTTGCATTACGATGATGTTGATTTTTTGGTCTCCTTTTTTAATTAAGTAATAGGAAACTTTGACACCTTTAGGTGACATTGGCGATACCTCGCCGCTAAGCGAAAAAAAAAAATAAGAAAAGAAGGATGACACCACATTATTTATCGCAAGGTGCCTCACAATTGTATAGGAAGATACAGTCAGTCAGCATGAACTCAAGGTTCTGTTCCTGAGCTCAGGAACCCACAAAATATTTATGTGTGCACGTGTGCTGCATATGCAAACTTGGCTATTTGAATTATCCGAAAACGCATGCAGAAGTTCTTTTTTTTTAGCTGAGTGCACTAAACGCGAGAACAAATGCTTGGCAACATAACAAACTTAGACTTATATAGCACATATATCTGTCTCACGACAGTTGTACGAAAGAGAAATTGTGCATCGCCACTCCTATAAAACAACACGTGAAATTCTTTGAGTCTGTTGCCTGGGAAAAGAAAATTTCCTCTGCGTCAGCCAGTCATTCTTAGCCCTTAAAAAATAAATTGCTCTTTGTGCAGGCAACCATGTTGTTGATGAAACAGTGTATAATCTGTCGCGGTATTATCAGCTTCTAGATTTTTAAGGAAAAGCTGGTGGATCCTCTTTGCAGCTTCTTAACAGCTGCGCAAGCGTTTACCGTTGCCATTAGATTTAATCTATTCGAAATAATCATTCAGTTGTTAGTCAGCGCTCGTCTTCCCGGTTCCTCTTTCTGTGTGTCGTGCAGATTGCGCTATTTTTTGCACCTTGCAGAACACATATCAACTGGCCAATTTTCACATCCACTAAAACGTAATATAAACTTAAGAGCTTAGTTATTATTCATTATGTTGTTTTTGCAACAGGAAACTTGAGGCTTCCTCGACCTTCTAACGAAACTATCATGAACTTTCGTTGTACTATAATCAAGAAATATACGCGTACGCGCATCCCACCTGAGTGACCCCGTCCTCGTTCCACAAAAATGGACTTTGCAGCTTTTTTGCCGCTATACAGTGTGCGACCCTGCGTGATCCTTTTACTCGCTTGCCAAGCGCTAATGACATCGGGGTGGGCGATATCGAACCGGTACTAGAATCTAAGGGTACACAGCAAGACGGTATCATTTTTCAGACATCAACGCTGCTCTATGCTTTCCAAGTCGTGTTTCTCTGAAAGGTAACGTAAAATTGGAGCTGCTGTGCCACTTTCGATCCGTATCACATGAACACCGAGAACTAAAAAAAAAGTGGGTGTTATTGGAACTGAGTTTTGAGTTACTAAAATGAGAATCATCTTGTTGCTATCATCCGCTATAACGTCATGCGAAGCATTAAAATGGGTCCTTGACGAAGCATTTCTACGCATCCAGCCTGGTAAACCGGGATAACTACAGACAAGCACCACAGCAGCGTCACCAACGTACAATCTAAGCCTCATACTGATATTCCGGCTTAGTGAGAGAAAGGCTGTCCCAGGTTTTTCTTTCACTGCGCAAAGCAGAGATAACATATAAGGAGTCGAGTATTAGCGTAACACTTCAGGGTAATGCTCCAAATGACCCCTTTACATCTTTCTCAACAGCAAGATACACGAGGTAAGGAGCAAACTCTTGTCTCGAGGAGACTATAGGTTGACCTCAATGAACAGAAATTGAACTCTATGTACGTTCAAGAATTTCAAGCAGTATCACAGTCATAGTTAACTGTTATAAAATGCACACTTGACACGTTTGACAAAGTGAAGTGCTCTCGTTCGCTGTGCAGCTCTCGCACAATAGTCATTCTGAGCGTTTCTCTCACACGTAAATGCAGTTCTGCGATGCTTTTTAATTCAGTCAACAAAATGTCGTTGCCGTGCCATCGTAATTATGGTCGTTGCCGTCATTGTGCCGTTGTTATGAAGTGAACTGCTTTGCGCAGTAAATCACCTAACGACGCCAGAGGTGTTTGTGTTTACTGAGTCTGTTGAGTGATCTTACAAAGTATATAGTTTAGCGTCCGAGCTACGCCTTCACTACATTTTTCTGTTAAAACTACTTTTGAACTATATCAAATTCTTGCCTCCTTGAGAAACAAGCTGAATTCTTAAGATATTTAGAGCTCCTTCAGCGAACAGAAGAAAACAGCAACATACGTCTCTTCCAATTGTAGATTGCGATTGTTTCAGGGGCTCAACATCAATAATATAAATCAACCTGCTGCATTCTTATGCAACTATTGCCTCCGCCAACATATGTGTATATGAGAATTAAGGTCAAGTTTGTTGCTTTCAGTTACTTATTAGCTCAACCTCCGTTCACAACAAATATATCATGATATACTACAACAAAGGGGACAACGTAAATTAGCCTAGTCAGCATTCACTTTAAAGTTAGGCCTGTTGCGATTACAATTTGAGGCAATACGCGCACAAGAACCCGTGCTGCATTTCTGGCTTTAATCTTATACTATGAGCATTCGTCATGTGTATCTAATAATTTTTTTTACCATGACGCAATGCTATAGCCACTCTTCAGGAACGACGTGGCAACCTGAAACGGTATAGCTTTAGCTCTACGCAATGCGCTTTCCCCGAAAAAATATTCCTTCCTTGGGACCTCGTCATCCTTTGGAGGATATAGTTTACTGGTCAATCCATGATTCCTTCTGTGCTGCTATCAAGCGATCGGAGACGATAGATTAACTGTAAGGTACTTTTTTTTTACTACTGCCATTCAGATCGCAATTGACGAAGGGCATTACTGATGCTGCAGTTCTTTTCTCTGTTCACACCATGCTTGCTTCCTGAGTTGTACCAGGTGGCCGCGGATGGTCGCTGCACCCCCGCAAGATTTGTCAAACCATCTGCTTCTACCTCTGCGGGGCTTCAGCAAATGCCTTCCCGAACGTCACGGGACGACTGCCCTTGCAGACCACGCAAGGTGCGGTGGGCACCAGACTCTCCGGCATGGAGGCAGCTTTGCGCACGGCACGATGAACGATGAGACGAGTGCGCTGCGCAAAGCCTCTCTCGCCTTGCAGCCGTTACTTGAATGGACGCTCCAGCGCCTATAGCCCGCCTTTGCATGATGACGCTGTCGATATGGTGCGGGAGTGGGTTGCGAATTCCGACGGGCGCATACTCTTGTCGGCACATCCGTCTTGAGGGATCATCTCTATCGCGACGAGCTTGTATTCGCGTTATGCCGAGCTTTCGCAGTCTGTAATTGTATGCAGCGCTATGTATGCTGTAGATCTTGTGCATGCCGCCAGTAATGGCTGAAGAGGCGCGTTTCGGAGATATCAGACGAGTGCTCACTGTATTGACACACAAGCATGCCTTTACCTTTTGCAGGCACTCGTCTGCGCACTAACAAGTGCCTGCACTTCCATTTTATGAGTGCGTACCTGTGTTGACACTACTGTTGTACCAATAACAGCCATGTGAACTGCGGAAGTATTTCTGCAGGCTCTGTTGGCAGCGTTGCTTTAAATGGTTTTCTTGTTTAGGCAGCTTTCTCACCATACAGATAACTGCGCAGTTTCATTGCTCCCTCTGCGAAAGCAGTATACTGGAAATGCTCTTGGCTTCACGTTTACTGTGAAGCTTCGGCAATGGGATCGACCTGCAGTACTAGTCAATCGTGCCCATCTCCGTAATTGCAACCCGACTTTTCATTGTTCCGTTGCACCACTAAAGAAATCCACCTACTGCTGGGCAATGCCAAGCACTCACTGTTTTCGAACATGCATTTTATGCTATATATGCTCAAGCAAGACGATGCTACTTCTTGCTCTGCACAGAGATCTTCCGCATGAACAGCTGCACACAACTTTCCAAAACAGCAGACGCATGTTTTGCGTTACGCGACACAGTGATTCAAGAACACGCGATAACATCACTGCGCTTTCCCATTTTCCGTCAGCTTCTCCTGTATTTCTTCGTGCTTCTTGTATGTCAGGCTCTGCGAGAGGTTTACTTTTTTGAAACACACTCAACACTTGTGCGCATAGCGAAGACATGGCTCGTCGCCTTTGATCTTCAGCAGCGATGCCAGGCGAGACTCATCAATACCGCAGCGTTGGCTTTCGGGCATCTTTCCTATGTACGCCAAATAGGCTTACGTACATCATTCACCTGCCGGCCCATTTTTCATGCCAACGTGGAAAAGCGCAATAGCTCATGCTCTATAGCTTGTACGAAAAACTCTAAAATGCAGTGGGAGTTTTGCAAGAAAAAGAACTATCATTCCTTGTCTCTGTCGCCGTTTCACAGAGAACAGCTGTTTGCCACACAAGGTGCCGACCTTGCGTGCTTTCTGTTACCTTGGAACCCATCGCGCCTAGTAACATCGCTCTGCGTTTAGGAGGCTATTGTCGGCCAGCAAATGAGGTGAAGTGAGTTTAGCGTTACTGACAGATGTTCACAGTCTTTGATGTGTAGCACTTGAAAGTTTGTCAAATCTCCTTGAGGTCTTCAGAGGCGTTAGAGACGAGCAATGATGAAATCAAGTGGACGCACTTTCACGCTCCGCTTAATCGGCTCTTGTTACGACTTTGCACCGCTGCACCACTATTACGACTTTGTGGTCCCGTAGCGCTCGTCACCCGTTTCGTGACAGAGCGTTGGTAGCGAAGACTCCGAGCCAGGCGTCGATGAGAATAACGAAAGGGGTTTTATACATTATATACAGGTCATTGTACAGGACAAGATCGGATCGGCACTGGGGCCGAGAGCTCACACAAACGCGACTGTTCCTGCACGGCGACGTCCGGCGAAAACGCGTGACACATCTCACCCCAGTCGGGAGCGACACTGTCTCCCGGTGGGTCGGCGGATCCGGTTTTCGAGGCGGCCGCGTCCGGCCTTTTATAATCCCCGAGGAACCATTGTCACTCAAATGGCCCAATACAAAGTCAGCACACGACGGTCGTCCGAGGGGTCCAACCAGCGACCGCGCTGGCCACCCGGTTCAAAGTTCGCGCGCGCGGTGACCTCCATGCAAAAGGAGGTGCGGCGCCGGGCTGTCTGGCGCTCGCTGACACGCCTGAACATGCTGCTCGCCGAGGCTTCTCCCGCAGGACACGACTGCCTGACGGCTCAGCATCCTGACCTCTCAAGGGAGAATTTGGGCGCTCGCGGGATAAATTCTGCATCTTGCAGATTCGGAATCCGGGCTTGTGGTAATGGCACAACAGCATCCCCGCCCTCAGATAAGGCGCCGGGAAGACGAGCTGCCTCCACGTGGCTCGGATGCCAGGCGCGCACGTTCGTCAGGCTCGTCCAAGTTCACGTCCAGTGTCGGGACGCCAGGTAACTTCACGTGCCCAGGTCCGACTCGCCGGGACAGGAGCTCTGCTCACCGCGTCGTCGCCAAGGCACCTTGACCAGCTCCGCTCGGGTCGTTCCTAAGACCTTGCTTCTCGCCACTGGTCCCGGTTGGTCGTTCTGCAGCTTGCAAAACCGACCGGCAAAAGGCAACACCTAACACGAACAAGTGCCCTCTGTCTCCCGTCAAACACCAGACAAGGCCATAATCCAAATCAAGCTAACTAAATTGCTATCCCTATTTTTGCTCCCGCTGCAACAAGAGGCAGGTATACGATCTGGTACACAAGGATCAAACAACCAGTTTTCAAATTAACAACACACAAAAATATCAGGAACAATTAATAATCAACAATAATAACGACAAATAGAATGGTCCCCTTGAAATCGCTTGGACCAAAAACATACTACTGAGGAAGCAAATGAGGTCATTCATTTTTCCCGGCGATATTTTCGCGGAATCCGAAGCTGCTTATATTTGCGACCCTGCTTATCCGTGTAGCGACGGTACAATAAGCCAGATTCCTTGTAAAATGAAACCCTCTTTTTTTTCACTCCCCGTTTGACGCTCTTCCTCAGATCGGCTAGTGAACAATCTTCCTGTTGCTCGCGAATCCGAGTCTCCCTTTCAACTTCCGCCTGCTCCTGCCAGCTGGCGGAAACCGGAGCGAGTGTGGAGCCCGCGTCGCCTAATTGCGGCGTCGCGTCTATATCGCGGCTAGCACTGCACGTGTCACTCCCACTCACTTCCAGGACCCGCTCGCCTAGGCCAGCCTCCGAGCTCTGCCTCTCCCGTGACTGCTCGCCACTCAAGGTACCTTGATCGGTCCCTGTACCGCACCGCTGTTCGCTCACCGACGCTAAGTCAAGTTCCCTCGACAGCGGGCGCGCTTTGGATCGCGTGGGGGCCATGTACGCCATGTCGGCAAAGAATGATTTGCCCTGATCCCTCAGCAGCTGCTCCGAGTTATTTGAGAAGAGGTAGGAAAAGTGCTCCGGGAGGGCGGCTGACACAGCGGCTTCGGTATTAAGTTTCCCAAACTCTCCTTCAATGATAACCGTTGCGATCGGTAAACAGACACTCTCCTCCTCGGCCACTTGCCGTATCCTAGCACACTCTCCCGTAAAATCACTCGAGGAGACGAAAGACGGGTGAACAACGTCCATAGTTGCTGCAGAGTCCCGTAGTGCACGGCACTTCTTACCGTTTACCTTAATTTCCTGCACATAGGGCTCCAATAGACGTATGTTTTTGTGAGTTTCCTGTATCGTTGCAAAAGCAATTCTCTCTGGGCAGCTTGCAGCAATGTGCCCTTGCTTTTTGCAAGTGTAGCAGGTTAACGGTTTCCGTTTTTCAAAAGAACGCGTCGTATCGTTTCGCTGTTTCGGACCATCGTCATCATTCTGAGATGCATTCTGTCCTTCCCTTACAGTTTCTTTGGGAAGGGACTCGTCTTCCCGAAACTCGCGACGCGTGATTTGCTTCCGTTCGTCGGGCTTCCCGGAAAACCAATCTCTCCTATCAGCTTTTTCTACGCGCACTGCCTTGCTGTGCAAGCTGCGGCGGGTGTAATACTCTTCCGCTAACTCTGCTGCCTTGTTTAGCTTAACCTCCTTTAGCCTATCTTGCAGCCAGAGCCTGACATCCTCATCAATGCAACGGTAGAACTGCTCCAACGCGATGCATTCGACAATTTTGTCGCGGTCGTCGTAAACCTCTTCGCCCTTCAGCCATTCCACCAGGTCGGCTTTTAGACGAAACGCGAAGTCAACATTCGACTCCTTGCCCTTTTTTGCATACGGGAACCTCTGCCGGAAAGCTTCGGGCGACAATTTGTACTTCCGCAGTAGCGCTTCCTTCACATCACTGTAGCTCTCAAACGCCTCTTTCGATAAGCAAGTTATTACGTCTGATGCCTCCCCAGGAAGCAACGCTAACAGATTCTGTGCCCAGAGGGATCGCTCAATGCTATTCCGTTCGCACACGTGCTCAAATTTCACGAGGTATTTGGCCATATCCTCTCCGACGACAAAGGGTGGAAGTTGATCGCGTATTCTTGGAACATTAGAAGTGAGACTAGGCGCCGGCGAGCTATTTCGGGTTTCCAACTCTTTCATTTTAAGCTCGTGCTCGCGCCGTTCCCTCTCTCTCCTATCCTCCCTTTCCTCCTCGCGACGTTCCTTTTCTCTCCTTTCCTCCCTTTCCTCGTCGCGACGTTCCTTTTCTTTCCTTTCCTCCCTTTCCCGACGTTCATTGATATCCGCCCAGGCCTCTTCGGCTTCCTCAGCCGTTACGTCCCCAGTCCTCATGACCTCAAGGATCGCATTCTTTCTTTTAGTTGAGCCCAACTCAACGCCCAACTCCTCACAAATTTGAAGAAGTTCCTTGACCTTGTACTTCTCCATCGTTCACACTGTCCTACTGCTGTTTACCCTTTTTGAATATACCTGCCGTACGCTACTATCACACTACTAGTAAGACATATGCAAGTATTTCACACACTGCCCTGTTTGCCCCCTCAGCATCCCCTGGTTTTCAAAACACTCTTACTAGGCTTGAAACACACAAGATTATCACAATGCAACACCAAATTCTTCCCTAAGCTACTATAACCTGTGTCAGAGAAAGTCTGGTGTTTGAGGTAAACTTCAGGCACTCACCGCGCCGAGGTAGCTGATGCCGGTCAGTCCCGTAGCTGCCATCCACTGTTACGACTTTGCACCGCTGCACCACTATTACGACTTTGTGGTCCCGTAGCGCTCGTCACCCGATTCGTGACAGAGCGTTGGTAGCGAAGACTCCGAGCCAGGCGTCAATGAGAATAACGAAAGGGGTTTTATACATTATATACAGGTCATTGTACAGAACGAGATCGGATCGGCACTGGGGCCGAGAGCTCACACAAACGCGACTGTTCCCGCACGGCGACGTCCGGCGAAAACGCGTGACACATCTCACCCCAGTCGGGAGCGACACTGTCTCCTGGTGGGTCGGCGGATCCGGTTTTCGAGGCGGCCGCGTCCGGCCTTTTATAATCCCCGAGGAACCATTGTCACTCAAACGGCCCAATACAAAGTCAGCACACGACGGTCGTCCGAGGGGTCCAATCAGCGACCGCGCTGGCCACCCGGTTCAAAGTTCGCGCGCGCGGTGACCTCCATGCAAAAGGAGGTGCGGCGCCGGGCTGTCTGGCACTCGCTGACACGCCTGAACATGCTGCTCGCCGAGGCTTCTCCCGCAGGACACCACTGCCTGACGGCTCAGCATCCTGACCTCTCAAGGGAGAATTTGGGCGCTCGCGGGATAAATTCTGCATCTTGCAGATTCGGAATCCGGGCTTGTGGTAAGGGCACAACACTCTGCAGATGAGCCAAGGCAGCTGACTGGCTCCTGCTGTTAGCACGAGTGTAGTGCGCTAGCGTCCCCACTGCGCAGATGTGTACATATACCCCACCATGGTTCATACAGTGGTCTGAGCTTAACGGACTGTAACATTTCAAGCTAGAAACGCTGATGGTTTTTTTACGGCCTCAACTCGTGCTGCAACCAGTTGCGACACCTTCAATGCTTGTAGGTTCCTTCCTTCTAACAGTTTACACAGCGCACGCGCTGTAGTCTTGCGCCACGCGACCACCACGTGTTCGAGCGCGCCGAGCCCCAGACGGGGTGTAGCGACCGAGCCTGATGCACAGCGCGTGCCGACGCACGTCTCTGCGCGTGCGGTCAGCACCCTCCAAGATACAGGGAAGGCGAGCCTGCGCGCGTGGCACGGGAGAACCTAGGCGACGCTCCCGAAAAGGAGATTCATTTACCCGGGCTTCAAATAGAACACATTTGTTTACAATCACTAAAAACGTGGGCGCGGGAAAGCGGCCAAATTAATGGTCGTCGGTGACCGCGAAAGGCGCTACCCGACAGAGAGAGATACAGATAGCAAAACGTTCGTCTCGAAGGGCCACCTACCATCCCAGTGCAGTAGATATGGATAGAACAGCGGGAAGGCAAAGCCAATAGACGGGGACACGGCTGCAAGGCGCTGCCTCCGGACCTCCTCGGGACAGCTGAAGGGCGCACGCGCTTCTTGAGGCCGGGGAGCCCCGACAAGCTCCAGTGACCACCGGTCGGCGGCGGATAGAGCCTGTAACGCCCCGACACCCCGATGCGGTCTCCCCAAGCCCAATCTCACACGCGCTCATGCAGGGCTCGAGTGAGCAAGGGTACATGTCCCGCCACTGACCCACCGTGGGCATGGTTGCGATCGAGTGACAGGGTTTTACGACCCACCGCCACCTCGTCCAGGAGGAAGGCGAGGTACGTCGAGGTTCCTCAAAACGCCATGGCTTAACGCAACTGTACTGCGCCGCGCAACCGTAGTTCAAGCGCTGACAGTATGTAGAGGCGCTTGAACGCGCGCAAGTTTCAAAGTACGCTAAACCTTGCTATTGCTCTCAATGATTCGTCCCAGTTCGTACAAAAGTATCCTTTTTTTGTTTTCTTAATTTTGCCATAGCCTTTGACACTCTTACTCATCCATTACTCATGTTTAGAAATGACAAACTTCCCCTTTGCCAACACGTACTGTCCTCGATTACCAGCTTTCTTCAATAACGCTGACAATATTTCGTCGCTAACCATTATTCTGGCTGCTTCTTCACATGTAACATCACAAGAGTGCGTTCTGTGGCGTCTGTAGTTACTTATTCATATTTACAAATCACCTGAGAGAGTTCACTTTTCTGTGAATGAATTAACTTCCAATAACTGTTCAAGTTGCCATAAAATCAATAGCCCTAATGCATGCTTCACTTTAACTACAAAACTAACGCTAACAATATTTCTTCCTGGGGCTGTGACTGGTGCACGCACTTACGTACTAACAAATCCAAGACTATGTACACATTTAGTCGTGGCAACATTTCTAACATACCTTATTTCTTCAATGCTACGACACTAGACTGCGTTGTTACCTGCATATATATTCACATTAATATTACTGTTAACCTTACATGGCATGAACATATCGAGCAAATAATAGACAACCCCAATTGAACTCTTACATTTCTACGGCGAAACTTCCAGTCTGTCCCATACTAACTCAAACGGACTCCTATAAAGCACTCGTGTCTTCAGATACAGAATTCGCCTCAGCCACTTGGGTATCCGACTTCTATACATGGCGTCCCAATAACTACCATGCACCAAGATTTAAAAATATGCAAATGCCACGTAGCTAGACTGAACCAAGGTAATGTTTGCCATCGCTTAAAAATTCTGAGATTATATTTTGCATGCCGCCTAATTACATATTCTCAATTAATAAACTTCTCAAATATTATGTTTAGATGAAAAGTGGCATTGAGGAAATTGTAGAGCAACATGAGAAACTCCCGATGCAGCTTTATGTTGCTCAATACCCGCTAAATAAACTTGTTTTTCCGAGCGTGAAAGAAGCCCGCGAATACACGCAAAATTGGCTCGCGACTAGCCACTCGAGGCACTTTAGGTGTATTCGCGGGCTTTTTTTTAGGCTCGGAAAAAACATTTTTGTATAGCACGTATTCAGCAACAGAAAGCTGCATCGGGAGCTTCTCATGTTGCTCTACAATTTTCTCAATGCCACTTTTCATCTAAATATAATATTTGAGAAGTTGATTAATTAAATGTGACTAATTATGTAATTAGGCGGACAGCAAAATATAATTTGAGTATCTCCAACCGACGGCAAACATTACCTTGGTTCAGTCCAGCTACGGAGAGTGTGAGTATCGTTAAATCATGGTGCTTGACAGGTGAACACCCTGTATGCAAATCCTCGCCATCCATGCTGTTCAAAGTCATGCTATTTGTTTATTTTTTCCAATTCTTCTGCATTTTCTGGTGTCACGCCCACGAACAAGCACTTAGTTCTCTCGGTTTCTCGGCTCGTTGTAGGTGCGCTTGGTTACGCTTTTACAAGAGTTAATCATTTTAACCATATACTCAGAGAAAAGGTTAATCGAAAAAGCGTCCAATTAGTTATCCAACTCAGGTGAGGAAGGGGGGGGGGGTACGGTAATGGTATAAAATTATGAGAGCGAGAAAAAGAGATGGCGTGGCGATAGGCCACCGGCTTTGTATCAAACTAAATAAACTATCTGCGAATTCCTGCTGGTAGTTAATTGCTATCTGGCAATTTCTGAAAAGAAAAAGTTTGGCGTCTTCGCTTTAGTACGAAACTTTAGTAAAACGGCTGCCGCGTAGTAAACTGTTTTCTGGCTGCAACTTCCGTAAGTTATATGTTTTCTCGTGAGGAAAGAGAAAAAGCAAGGAGAAGAACTGCAGGGAAGCCAACCTGACGAGCGTCCGCCGTTGACGGAAATGCAAATAAATAGTATAGCGCTAATGCGTTATAGGAAGAATCAATTACGAAAGGTAAATAGGGCTTATTTCTGGTCCAGACAACAGCCCTGCCAGCAATGTGAAAATCTAGGCGAATTGATTTTTTTTGTTTTATGTAATTTATTGTTCTCTTAATTATTAATTCTATGCAGTGTGATTAACAAGTCGGCTCAATGATTTCATTTTCTCGATTTTTTTTTATGGTAGCTAGGTATGAAAGAAAATTTGTCGATTGTCCTAATTCACGAAAGAATCATTTTTAAAAACGCATTAAAGAAGCATTTTTTGTTCTGATAACCAACCTATTATCGCGAAAAAAAAACGAGAACAAATTTTTGCACGAATAATTTTTTATCAGTTTAAACTAATTTGAAATTTCTCGTGTGTCTCTTTAACGATGATTGAGCGAAAGCACACTATTCCGTTTCTCCTCTTTATCTCCATCACCATGACCAAGAACACACATCATCTGTAAGTTCGACGCATTCATTTAATACCTTCCTTTATCCTTCGTTTATGGTTGCTGCTTGCGATAATAGCCAGTTCTTCAGTTACCTGTTTTATACAAGATATAAGTCGCTCATTTAGGAACAATTTTTGGTGAAGTATATTTCTTATGTCAAAACCCCTACGCATTTGTCTTTACTTTCGGTCATTGATTCAGTTAGTCACTTTGGTTCATGTTGTCTTTCTATTCTACGACTCATAAGAAGCCAAAGGAATTCCGCAGGTGTATACAAAAAAAAAGTTTAAACCTACCTACATATCTCTAAAGATTTTTTGGCGACCCCGAAGCCACTGGTGACGGTTGCACATTATGCCCACTTGGAAGAAGGTAATACAATTCAGAGCGCTTACGAAACGTCAGGAGTTTCTCAGGATGTCGAGTAATTTGTTCTTATCAAAAACTAAAAGAAACAGAGCGTATTTAGCAGCACTGCGCTTCGTAAGAATTGCCCAATAAATATTTTCAAATTTCTAGTCATTCAGCTGGCCTTAAAGGGTACGGGTTGTCTCTCTTCTTTTTTTACAAACATCGTGCTTCTTTCAAGCCCAAAACTAGCTTTCATATTGCTACCGAAACAGAAGTACCTAAAATGTGTGACATATCTTTTCCTAATGTAAACAAATCTCAAGTGAACAACCACACTTCGCTCAACCTAATACCTCGAACTTACGGTCGCGTACATTTGTAAGTTTATGTTTCTCTTGGGATTTCCGTTAAAGTGGCATGGTGATCACTCTAGGTTTTCCGAAGTCTCAAGTTTCTGAACTGAGAAAATTCACGCCATTAGAAGACTATTTTATGGTGAGACTGTGAATCTTCTTTTACTGAAAATTTCAAAGGCCGGGTCCAAGCGCGCCATTCTGAAACAAAGTCCCTATACAGCATTAAATTCCTATCAGTGGGTTTAGCAAAAAAGCCGTCGGAGGGCTTCCAACTCGAATGCGAAAGTGCAGGCGAGACAGTTACGCTTCCTCTCGACTTCTCCGCAGCACTCAGTGAACATGATTTCCATTTTGCCACGACGCGCCCTGTCTTCTGAGTTGCTGAACGCATATCCTGACAATGCCGCACTGAACAGTATATATAACTCCCTTGAACCTTTGAGACATGGGAATTTCTTTTTCTTTTGCGCATCAAAACTCAGCTTTTCATTGCAGAACAGAACACAAATAAGTCTCAATGCAAGATAAAAGCCATTGGTCGCGCTCTTGTGGTTTCTTGCAGGTATCATGCGATGGAGATAACTCAAACGATTGCCACTGGACTTATTCCAAACGTCTGCCGCAAGCGAAGGTAAATATACTTGGTACATCAAAGCACACAGTTTTTCAGCACTGCAAAAAAAAAAAATAACTTGCCGCTAATGTTCTATGTTTTCTCTTAACCATATATGCAAATAAAGATGCGTTTCCCAATTACGGAGCCATAGCAACAAAATTTCATCAGAGGCCACACTTTATGTGTTGCACTGTTCATTCAGAGTTCTAGCAGCGATGAACTGGTCTTTCATGCTATCGACCACAGATTATAATTCAAAGTTCGCTCGTTCACTATCTAACGCCAGTAAGGTAACGTATGGATCTATTCTTCTTCTTTTGTGTGACAAAGCACGGCTGCGTTTCTATCTGACGTCAATATATTCTTACATACAGATGACATTAACTAGAGGTTACAGGCTTTTGTAGTGGCAAATCTTGTCACAGCGAAGACATTACTCTGCGAAATATGAGGCAAAAAAAAAGATTGATATGTTGTGGGAGTGTTTAACGAAATCAAACGAAACACGACCACACTGAACAAAGCGGCGTAGCAAGTAGGGCTGCCGTGTGTTACGCTGTCGCTGATGCTCTCGAAAGCATTTTTTTATTTTTTTATTCCCAACGAGAATACTTCTACTGTCGGCATCCCATCTCTTCAGCGTTCCAAACCAATAAAGCAATAAATTGCTAGCTCAAATTTAGGAAACAAGCAAGGCTTACACATTGATAATATTTTATCTTTAAACAGACACAGCATCCCTAAATAGCTTATATTATCAGCAAAGCAGCGGAACATTTCATGTGTATTTCGGTTAAAGACGAAAACAGGAGACCTCCGACCTCGAAGCAGCAATAGAATTCTGTGGAAACTGGGACAGTCTAGAGTGAAGACTCCTCTTTCGTGCGTCAGCACTGGAAATCGCCTTTATTTTTTAGCGCCTCCTAATATTCCAAAATTATACACAGTATCTCTTGAAGTTCGTTCTTGTTTATTTAATTTGTTCTTAAATTTATTTTTATTTTTTGTACAGCTTCCAATTAGTCCGTGCAGCAAAATGTGGTTGCTCTTGTCAGAGTCACTTTTCATGTTCTTTTTTTTTAATTCTTGTAACGTGAAGCTGAAGCGCTTTCACGTTTTACTCTTTAAATGCGTAAGCACTTGTACGTCAACCCGCTGAGGGAAACCTTCGCTGACGCGTGACGCTTTCACTGCACAAAGAAATGTATTAACAAATGTATATCAACGAAACAGAAAGAAATGAGATGGTTATAAACGTAAATGATCGCCAATGAGTTTAGAACCTGCGACTTCTTGATTCAAAGTCAGGTATCTTAGTCACTGCGCTAGACATCTCTCTTTATTTCATGAAATTATGAGTGGTGTCATGTGAAGATTTATTACTTTACATTTCGACCCATATGAAAAACAAATGCATACATGCTACGCAGTCCAATGAATGTTCAAAGATCAGGCAGACAAACACAAGCGTCCAAATGCGAAATCCGCTGAGGAAAGAGATCAAAGGTTCCAACCACACAACGTACTTGAGCAGCCTCTTCACGAAAGGCAGTCCCTCGCTCGGCATGTCTGTCGATCATGCCGCTTCTCCATAATGTATAGAGTCCTAATACCATAAACAAATCGTATGGTGTGTTACTGATCATCTTTTTGAAAGCAAGGGACCGGATACCGTAAGATGAAAGACGAAATAGTTATTTAATAATTTGTGAAATGTCCCCAAAAATAAAACACATCACGACAAAGAATAAAGAATATTATATTGCCTCGGGTTGATTGCAGTCTACATTTTGCATACTAGGGTACACATAATCTTTTTTTTTTTTCATTACACCATGTATAACTGCCAAGGTGGAAGTTAGCAGCTCAAAGAAAAATGTTTTCGCTACTGGCGATATACGCACTCTACCCACATGGCAAAGAACATCTTGACTAAATATAGCGACAGACAGGGATTTCGATGCATAGGTTCAGGGAAAAGGTTGCGTTTGACAAGTGCTATATTTAGCGACGTACCATCAGAGCTAAACAAATATTGTAGATCGAATGTTACTTTTAATGATAAAATAGTGTCGACAAGTTTTTTTAGGAAGCCTTATAACGGCAGTTATTGAGCAACGTTTCTCGTGACAAAAAGAAAAGGGAGGTGTGAAGCAAGACGAGTTCGATTAACTGCGAGAAGAAATGGATGATGGATGTTTTTGAAATAAAATAATTGCATGACGAATTGTCCCACAAACACATGCACAAGAGTGAGGCCTTCCTTCGCAATTGAAAGAAAAAAGTTGTCCCTTCTGGTGGCTTCCCACGATGAACGCCAGATAAAACATGCAAATATTCTATGACATGCCTGAACATGGATGCGAAGGCAGAACATAAAGAAAGCTTAGCTTATAAGCAAGAATTATACTGTATGCCTTAGCTCTCTCAAAAATGGAGAGGTCACGTCCTTGCCAGGTTGTCGCCCATCTACGGATAGTGGTTATCGCGGACGTCCGATGAGGTCCACTGTTACGGAGCTTATAGAGAGTCACATAGAGGTATCGCAATGGAAATCGATTCCAATGGATGCCAGGGAACACAAGGAATTAGATGTGGTGGTGGTGGTGGTGGTGGTGGTGGTGAATTGTAGCAACAGGCGGGTTTAGCCTGGCGAACAAGGCCGGCAATTGCTCCGCCCGAGCGTCTCGCACGATACCGCTGATGGGTTTCACCATATGTCCATCAACCCAGTCTCTCTTAAGAATTCGATCAGGAGACGTGAAGTTTCTTTGCGGGCCATCACTGATCCCTCGGGAAATATAAGGTGTTGCAGGCGCGCATGTGGAAGGTCCTTGTTTTGCAAATTCTTCAGGAGAGTGTCTCTTGCATCTTGGAATTGCTGGCAGGACCACAAAAAGTGCTCAATGTCTCCTGTCTCGTTGCATGCCGTACAGTTCGGAGAATTTATTCGCCCCGTTTTAAATAACCAGGCCGGTGTGTTAGCAGATCCTGTCCTTATACGATGTAGAAGTGAGGCTTCCTCTCGGTGCAATCTCTTGGTTACGCAGGGCATATGCGGTGGGACCCAAAGCGACGCAAAGTGATTTCGAATTTCAGATTTTTGCACTTGGTTACTCTTTGGAGCCTTGATTTTGGGAGGATGATATAGCGCTGCGTATGCAAGCGCATCAGCTTTTTCGTTTCCTGAGATACCAATGTGGGAGGGAATCCACTGAAACTTTACTGTGAAGCCTCTGTTGTTGAGGTCTTTCACGATGGCTAGGGATTTGCGTGGGAACTTGAGGGATGGCAAACCACGGTATACTTGTTGTAATGCGGCCTTTGAGTCCGTAAGGACAACCACATTCTGCGGAGGCAAAGTCTTTAATTTGCGCAGAGCAGAAGCTATCGCTACGCCTTCCACAACTGTCGACGAGGCTATACAGTCCAGACGCCCAGACCACGCATATCTTAGAGAGGATTAGAGGGAGGATTAGAGAGATTAGAGGATTAGAGAGGATTAGAGATATCTTAAAGGGAATTAGACGCCACACAATTACATACAAAACCGCCTACCTTTATCCAAATATACACTAGCTCCTACAGTTTCACAAAAACGAGCAGGTGTTTATTTTCTCAGTAATACTGGGCTTATCGACGCAAAAGAGGGCAATTTCATCCGCATAAGCTAGAACTTTAATCTCCTGATTTGCGTACCTGTATCTTTTAACCTTCGGGTTACAATACGCACTAAAGCAAAGCGGTTCCAAATACGAATATCGCGAAAAGTAAAGGCGAGAGCGTACAGCACTGATGGACAGATGACTGTACCTTTATAATATCTGAGAGGGCACGGTTCACAATTAAGTTTGTAGTGCACTATTTATAACATATTTATAACAAAGTGTTATACCACTGTATAAAACATCCTCTAACCAAAGGTGTCGCAGTCGGAACAAAAAAATTTGCTGAACCTTGTCAAAAGCTTTGGTGAGGTCAATCTGAAAAACAGCTACTTGAGCCATACTACCCTCTATTCACTCAAGGACTGAACGTGCGGTATGAATATTTATCGGTATAGGGCGTCTTCGAATTCCGTGTGTTCGTCGGTCACCTGCTGATTTAGCAATGGTGGTCTGCAACCTATTTGTAAGTACTTTTGCACATATTTTACAATCGGTATTACATAAGTATATAGGCCTATATCCGTTATCTCTTTTTATTACTTAATTATCAGTGCTCTTTGGAATTAAAGTTGTGTGGCCCTTACAGAAAGACCGAGGAAGCTCACCATGTTTATAGGCTTCTTCGAAAAGCTGCTCAAGAAACGGGCGCCTGAATTTCTTGAATTTTATATAATATTCAGCACTAAGGCCCTTAAGGCCAGGTGTTTTGTTTTTCTGCAGAGTTTCAACGACAAACTTAATTTTTATTGATTTAGTAGTCCAGAAGGGCTGAATCGATCATTTTCTTGTAAGTGTGGTGGAATAAGGGAAATAAATTGATCAGCTTTTTCTTCTTAATCACTCTGAAGCCTAACTGTAGTTACTAGCTTTTTATGCTGATCGTCAGTATGGTTATTACATAGAGGCTGTATGTGGCTAGCCGATTCGTCCATCCGTCTGTCGCCTGCACACCGAAAGCTCCTCTGGCGCAACCCCATGCGCATCCGCGAAAAAGAGAGAGAGAGAAACAAGCGCGCGATTGGCTGCCCCAGTAGTGACGTCGTTGCTCTCCGTCGCAGACGAGCGCGCGCGCATCAGTTTCTCTCCGGCTCTGAAATGGGTAGGCCACGCGTCATACGTACTCCTGAGGAGCAGGCAGGTTTCGTTCAGCAATGCTGCGAGCAGAATCGCGAACGAGCTCGTCTACTTCGTCCCGATACTGCCGCCCAGGCACAAGAACAGGCTCGTGCAGCTGAGCGCAAGCAGCAATACATACTGAGAATCCGGTAGCCTACCAAGCCGTCGTTTAATGAGCCGTCGGCATTAACCTAGTGATAAACACCGGGGCCGCACGTTTCAGCTTCGCCGGTGCTTGGCGAAGCTTGGCTTGACATGCTTGGCTAACACACACCTCGTAATCTGACTGAAAACTTTGCAGCGCAAGGTTGGCAAGGCGCAAGGTTGGTTGGCGGAGACGAAATATTGCTCCCTTGAACTGTACCAACATCAATTTCATGCTGCCTAAGCCCGTGGAGTAACTGCTGCTGACGCCTTATTTGTGTATTCCGCAGCCCACGCACACCGAGTGTCGCTACACATAAGGGGAGGATGAAGGCGGTAGCCATTTTGCTCACCTAGAGCTTTTGTTTTTTATCGCCCCTAGTCACAGGTGAATCTGCAGTCTTTCTCCCTTTGCAGTTCTTTGTGGCACTCTCCCGACTACGCTGACAAAACCACCGCGGCACAACATCACCCTGGGAGGGAACTCGTTGAGCACTAGAAGGCTCTTTCTCCTGTGCCTGTACTACTCTCTGTTGCTTCGTCGTTGCACGGTGTCGGACGCTTGTTGTTGTTTCGTATCACGTATGGCGCTCCTACCGGGCGCTTGACGATTATTATTATTATTATTATTATTATTATTATTATTATTATTATTATTATTATTATTATTATTATTATTATTATTATTATTATTATTATTATTATTATTATTATGAAACTCTATCATGGATCGTACGCAGTTAGGGGGTATAGCCCAAGAATCGGGCAGCAGTGGGTAGCTAAAGAAAATTCTTATTTGATAATTAGAAACGCAAAGCAAAGTTGGCACAACAAGACTAGTATGCCAGCGAGCAGTAGAACTCGAGTGAATACTTAAAGAGGTTACAGTCAAAGAGAAAATAAATGCAAATAAAGGATTTGGAGAAACCATGCTTAGTGAAATAAATGCTGATCTGATAGGCAGAATAAAGCTACAATAATTAGCAGGGTAATCGTAAAATTCTTGCGCAACAAACGTATCTGTGCCTCTAGCGTAGGGTCGAGGCCCCAAATGATAATATTACAGCTATACTTAATTCTAATCCAATTTTGCAGAGTGGAGTTTCGAATAATATATTTTTATGGTTTGAATATCATCGGCATGATAAAAGTAGTGGTCTGCTGATTCCATTTCCTTACAATTGCGGCACACACGGGACATCTTCAGACCAGCTCTATGTCAATATAAATTCAATTACAGGATGCGACAGCGTAATTTGGTGTATGTGACTTCAAACTGCCGAGAAGAACACCACTGTTTATTCCAGCAAAAATCGAGATGCTGAAAGCTTGGAGATGCTATCAGCGATAATTTGCTTAAACCATTTCGTAGAGAGAATGGTATGTATATCGATGCAGTGCCGCAAGCTGTACCGGTAAAGTAGGAATGAAAGGTTTACTTAAAGACGTTCTGGATAATAAATTTCCAACTTTGTTTAAATATAAACAGCGGTGTCCAGGAACCCACAGCCCATTCTTTGTAATGTTGCAGGGACTAAACTTTGAAACATACTTAAGATACCTGTATTTGGTTGCCGAGGAAAGCGACGCACATACCGACGGAGAATCTGCAACTACGACAGCTGACTATTGATTCGCGGGAAGTTTGGGCAGTGCTAGAAGAATAGCCAATAATTTTGCTATTAAAATAAGTATGTAATCCGGAAGGCGAACAGAAAGATTACCAACCAATTAAGGAGAGAAAATGCCTGCGCCAGCCTTCTCGTCTGACAGTGAAGCATCAGTGGCTATTTATTGCTTGTTTGCAGAGAAGAAAGGTAATATAGTAATTGGTCATTTAAATATTGGCACGGCGTTAGTTTAGCATTTTAGGGGAAAATAGCATGAAATTTTATCTGGAAGCTTGTCTTGGACTGACATATTAGTTGAGTACGTTGGATCTACGCATTCAGCAGCGTTAGCTGTGCTTGTACAAATACGATCTGGGGGGTGTACTTGCGACAAACGATTATTTAAAAAATGAACTTAGTTCATTATTGAAAACATACATCAATTTTCTTTAAGGAGAATCGTAAATATTTAGGTACGTTTGGACTGTAAGGATCCTGAATCTACTTTTTAAGCATGGTATTCGCGCTTCCATAAACAGAACGGTGTTTGCAACAAACTTATGAGCTTGCCTCTCTTATACTATCACAGGCTGTACTTTATAAGCTGGGCTGTCGGAAAACAACACACACCCCAATTTCATTATCGGTTGGAGATACATTTTATGCATCAGACTTATTATGTGTCTTCGCAGCCCATATTGTCGGTTACTGATCTTCCGCAACCATTACACGGCACGAGTTGCCTTAGACTGAGCTTTTTTCAATTTGGTTTTGCGAGTTTAGTGTCCCATCATACGTGATTCCCAGGTATTTAAGTGGATCCACCTGGGGAACGAACTTTTGACCATACATGAGTGAAATGTCAACGGGAACATATATAGGAAAGAGAGGAAGTGCACTTTTACTGACGTTCAGAGATACGTGTATATGTTCTCAAGCCAAGTTTAAAGGTACAGAGGTAATTTTTTAAAGCTTTATAAAGTGAAAGTGGATGATCATTCAATGCAAAAAAAAAAAGCGATGGCATCGGCATAAACGTATACATGAATGTCCTGGAGCAGAGGGATAGATATTATATATGTAATAAATATAACACGAGATAAAGTTGACCCTTGTGGTACTCTGCCTTTCCGCTTATACATAAAGGATAAACATCCGCTTTGAAAACAGTAGAATTCTATGTTCCTTAAAAAAACGAAAGCCGTGCCATGATGTATTTAGGAAACCTGTGAGTCTTTATTTGCTTTATCAGTATTCCATGTTCCACGTACTCATAAGCTTTAGCTAGAAATAGGGTCACTAATGCTGAATATTCCCATCGGTGACGAGCAAGTTGTATGCGACTCTAAGTCTGCGTACACACAGCATATCGAGCACGCAGATCTAAAGCCAATCCGGCTGTAGCTAAATATTAAGTTTTCAGAAATGTAGGTCGTCATTCCGCAATTCAAAATTATTTCTATTAGTTTAACCAAACTGGATGTGAGAGGACCTAATCATATCCACCTACCTGTGTTTCAAGTATCAGAATTACCTCGTCAAGTTTTCGTTCTGAAGGTGTGCAGGCATTTTTTTAAAGAGTAATATGCCATATTCAAATTTTTTTGTGGAGACAATTCATACAGAATTTTTGTCACTTGTGGTAACTCAATCTATGCCTGGCGCTGAAGAAGGCAGAGGGCGAACAACAGTCGCCAATTCGTGGAATGTGACTTCCCTAAATTCCTCTAGCGATAGCGGTTTCAATAGGTACGATGGAACTAGTCAAGAGAACCTGTCTTCTAGTATTTTTCTAATATTTTCCAATAATTCGGACAATTCACGTCGTGAAAGGACGAAAGTGTCAACATTTGTTAGAACGGGAATCATCTTTCGAGGGCGTAAAAAATCTACAAACTGCTTTCTTCGTTTTTTTTTAATTAGACAAATCAGATAATTTATCCATATTTTGCTTATATTCGGCTTTAGGTATCGTGCGCTTTAAAGATGCAGCTACAAATTGGCATTCGCTCTAATTGTTCGGAAATTGATTAAAAGAAGTTGTTTCCAGAAAGCTTTTCGTTGTCGGATAGCCCACGTGCTTTCGAAATTCCACCACGGACTGAAAGATCTACCTGTGCTGCAGAACAGCTACATTCTTCAAGGAACGTTTTGAAATGGTAGACGAGCTCATAGCCCTAATATCTTCTTGCATATCCGTAAGGGAAAGCATCGTAGACTTCAAGTAGTTTCGAAATTTGTCATAGTTAAGAAATGTGCTATTTTTTCTTCCGAAAGAAATCACAGGTAGATCAACCTCAAAAATAATAGGAAGGTGGTCGCTGTTTGTAGCACAGTCTATAGTATTCCAACAGGATATAGTTAGAGACGAGCTACAACAAGTGAGGTCTATTGCTGAGTGAGACTGGCCGTGAGCGAACGTAGCAACTTTTGAATTTAGACAAGAAAGATTATAATCAAGAGCCCATTTTCGGCAGGAGTTTTCCACCTAAATCAGTTTTAAAACCCCATGACACGTGGCAAGAACTAAAGTCACCAGTGAGTGCTATGGCACTGCGCGATATGTTGGCACGACGCAGCATGCAAGGCAGCTCTCACGGAGTAGTAGGAACAGCGCCTTGGCAGCTACCAGGCGTCTCACAACGCTGGCGGGACGACTGTTGGATGAGTGTCCAGAGTGGCGTTACAGGCTTCACACCTCGACTGCACACGAGATGAGGACGGCAAATCGTAGGCGTTAGTCAGCGCTCTGTGAAATGTTAGACAACGTCGTCGTTCACTGCCCATTCCACTCGGAGCAGTGCGCACACACAGCAGTTCCACAAAAATGCTATAGTGCGCGCATAATGACATGCCAACAACACTCCGACCAGCAGCGGAAGGCAGAACGTGGTCCTGGTTTCACCACTGAGGTGATTCATTGAGTGTAGCGTTGTCGGTGCGTCCACTCCACTTCGTCGTCTTTTTAGCCAAACACACTCCGCATCTCTGGAGGCATTCTAATCTTACGCGCGCGAGCCGCGCATGATCTGTCCAGTTGGCAAGGGCGACAATGGTGGCGCGGACGGCGTTTCTGCGCTTCGAGCGTCAGTATAATTGCTATAACAAAAAAAAACTAATCAAATTAAAGTTCGAGCGCATGCACATTCCGTACAAATCACTCGGGTACTCGTTGCATGGAATATCATATTCGTCAGAGAACAAGTTGCACTTGATCAACGAAAGAACCTACACTATTTCAATTTTTGTCATGTCTTAAGCAAACGAGACAGTGAGACAGTGTCCTGCGATAGCTTTAGCAGGCTTATGATTACCGGGTGAGCAAAGGTGCTATTTAAGATACTGCATGCCATCATAAAAAGAAATGGTCGCAACCACATGAACGATGTTTCTTTGCACACTAAGCAACACTGGACATGAAAATTTGACGCACTAAATCTCACAGTTTAGGTTAGTTATATGGCGAATGCAAGTCTGTCTACGCCCAGCAACTATTTGAACTGTATTCGAAACATGGAAATATACACCAAAGCATGCTTACTGTGATTTTTCGCACGGCTAAACTGCAAGTCCCAAATTCCACTGGTAGTCCGCCGCAGTTGACAACATTCCAGCGTTAAGCAAGGTTCGATAAGACACACACACAACACAGTTCCTCCGCTGCACGGTGTCATTAGCCCCGTCGCGTGGATTCTAGCCACTCGTAGAACGGAGAGAACGCCTGTGTTCTCTGCTGCTTACAGCGCACGCACTTATAGACACACAGTGGAGACGGAAGTCGGCGTTTCCGCTGAGTGCCTTACCACACAGTTCCCACATTTTCTGTATCCCTCTTGAACAATTTGTGAGCCCCAGCGTTATCACTGTCGAACAGCCTTGAGTTACCCTCTCCTTTATCCACTGCCGCTTTTCTAGCTGTACCGACGTGTTGCGTGGCATTTCGTTCATAGGGCTCAAAAGTGAATGTATGTGGCTCTTTCGATGTGCGTAGCTCCTTTGACTTCAGCCCCACTATGGTTTAGCGCTAATGCTGGTGTTTGCCACAGCCACTCTCATCCAACGAGTGAGAAATACGACTCGCTGCAAGACGATCGACAGCCTGTCCTTGACTCCCCTCTTGAGCCGCTCGTCAAAGACAGTCGACACCTCGCTTTCTTATTAAAAGGGGTCCCCAGGCGTCACCTCTCCGAGACGCGAGCGATTTTTGCCTCGCAGTGATGCAAGCAACCGAAAAGCTCGACGATGCTCCTGGCAGCGCGTGATCTTACCTTTCGATAGAAAGAAGCCACGAAACATTTTAAGGTAAGAACTGCTCTATGCTTGCTCATGCTTGTATATCTATTTTTGTTTTAATGCAGAAAGTTTAAAACATAAATTAAGAAAGCGTATAAAGGCGGTGTATCTGCCTGACTATGGCAAACTTATAGCTGACATAAAGGCAATATGATGACATTGCTTTTATGACATTAGGACCGCAGACGGTTCACTGACACTTTTGTCCAGCTGTCATGTGTAGCATATTAAAGGAAATTCGGAGGCTTACGTGCCAACACCACGCTTTGATTATGAGGCACGCCATAATGGGGGACTCCGGATTAATTTTATCTACCTGGGGTTTAGTAATTTGAACCCAACGCATGGTAACGGAGAGTTCTAACATTTCGCCCCCATCGAAATGCGCACGAATTTGATCCTGCGACCTTTTGCTTAGCAGTGCACCGCCATGCCACTAAGCCTCCATAGCAGATAAGAGCGATTTCAGAGAAAACAATTCTTCTAGGCCGGATTGCATATCAAAAGCGGGTCGCAGTAATTATTCGATCGCCACACATAAGCTTTCAATTTTCCATTTTAAACTTTGTCTTAAGGTAAGCTAATCGTACCTTGTGAATTTGCGGAATAGATGTTAGCAGATATTTAATGGCATGTCCACTTAGCACTAGTCTGGTTGCTGGCACTGCTTGTGACATTTTCCTCATCACACTAACGGCGTAATAGAAGCACTGGCGCTCCACGTACCATTTTCCAGCACCCATTCGGGTCTTGCTTCGCAAATATGGCTCTCTGCTTCTCAGCACAAAATCTCATGTTTGATTCCTAGCCACGGTGGCTATACTTCGATGGACGTGAAATAGAAAAAGGATCGTTTATTTAACATCATCACCACGCGAAAAAAACACAGGGGTCAAAGTTAATTCCGTCTGTTAGTAGCCCATAGTTTCCCTCGGACTTTAAAACTCACCATTCAATAACTTTCACATAGAGTCCTTTTAAGGATTGCGTGTTAAAGCTGCGTCTAGTGGAAGCCTACTTCATCGCTGAAGTTGGAGATTGATGTGTGAAAACAGATGTTAGCATAGAGATTCTCACTAAGAATAAATGCGCTCGTCACCAACCCCACTCATTAATGTAGTTGTAGTATGGAGGTAAAGTCACTGAGTAAAGATTAGCGAAATTTAATTACCTAGACAGTTTATGGTCGGTTATCGCATAATTATGTCTATCACTGCTGTGACTTGACGCCCGCCAATTTATTTCCGTCCCAATGTCTCTATTTTCAATCCTCTTTTGTTAAACACACTAAATAGGACGTGCTTGAGTACCTTGTGGATATACAGCACCTTTTGTAAGCTTGAAATTGTGCGGAAAGAATAGAATATTGTATTCCAACACCTGGTAATTATAACTCGCGTATCTTTGTTTGACCCACCTAAACTTTTTCTCACTCGCTGAAAAAATTCGCCAAATTGCCGCGCCGTTGGCCGCTCGAGGAACACTTGCGTGTTTTCGCAGGCTTCTTTCACGCTCGGAAAAACACTGTTATGTAGCACGTATTGAGCAAAAGAAATCTGTATCAAGAGTTTTTCATTGTTGCTCTACAATTTTCTCATTAACACTTTTAATCTAACTATAATATTTGAGCTCATTACTTAGATTAATTACGTAATTAGGCGCAATGCAAAAACTAATCTATATCCAAGCGACGGCAAACGATATTATCTTGATCAAAGCGAAAAGTGGGCGAATTGGTGTGGAAGCATGATTACATTCAGAGCGCGAATTACTGTGACACAAGTTAAGGCACAAGACAGAACACGCCGCTACTTGCAACTGAAAGCTTATTCGAAAAGTTAGGTACTTTAAAAGCCCGATATGTCCTATATCATCAAACGTCATCGAACGTCATCAAACGACATTAAAGGAAAAATAAACAAAAAACCAACAAAATATGACTATTATTCGGGTTTAGCACGCCAAAAAAATTGCCACGTGTTAGGCCATGTGTGGAAAGATATTTTACTGTCTCGAAGCGCTATAGAATCACGACTGACACACCCTGCCCCCTTTTTATCTCGCGGGCCTCTACAACTTCTCTTGTTGTTCGATCTTTGTCCTTATAAGGGACTGTCAAGTTTTCAAACTTGGATGTGAATTTGCCTTGTGAATTGCAGTCTCTTATGTGCATTGCAAGATGTGTGTGTGCATTCCATTTTGTGAAATTCGAATGCTCCTTAGCGTAGTGTTATGACAACGGCCAGTTTGAGAGGACATAGGACATGAACATAGGACATAGGACATGTTGTGTATTTAAAGTTTCTAACCTTTCGAATAAACTTTCGGTTGCAAGTAGCGCAGTGTCCTGTCTTTTCGTGTGCCTTAGCTTGTGTCCCAATAGTTCGCGCTCTGAATTTAAACAATACCTTGGTTCTGCTCAGCTACGTGGCTTTTGCATACTTTTAGATCTTTGTGCATAATAGTTAAGACACCCTATATATACAATGAATAGGCCGCTTTTATGAGCCATTACATAAGCCGTAAAAACAGTGATAAAAAGGTAATTTTGCCATCAAACAGCGTTTTAAAATTTTCCAAAATTGGGCAAAGAACATGCGACATACGTGCCGAAATGCTTGGAAGCAATGAAAGTATGGTTAAATAGCAAGGAAATAGTACCACAGATTATAATTAAAGCAAACATAGTGGGGGTGCTGGCTCAGTGCCCTGTGTCGGCACGGTTGAACTAAATATCACTTTCACGTACTGTGTCTGTTTCTAGAAACGAGTGGCACCAGATACGTGTTTTATAAGTACCAAAGACGAAGGCATGTTTACCGTATGCTTAGTACTCGGTGTATGTCTGAAAATTCTAGAGCGAATTGACCTTTCACTGGTATACAATAGCGCTGGATATTGCACACACTTTGACTTTTAAGGCTATTGCGCATCTTAATTAGCCGCTTGCTGTGGCTGACACTGAGTTCTTTTTCAAGTCATTCCATTTTTAGAGTTGGCAGTCAGCACTGATATAGGCTTAATTTAAAATGCCGACATGTGCTTCCGCGCATTGCCACATACGCCATCTTATGGCGATGCCTTTCTACGCTGTGGTTTCTTTCCCATGCACAGTTAAGCCAAGCGTCATATTTCCCTCTCTCTCCAATGTTTTCTCTTTATTTAGTACGGCTCTGTGCATTGGGGGCCTATTTCGATAAACAGTGCCCAGGAACTGTCCTATGAAGAGAACCCATTGAAGAGAACGGAAGAGGGTACTGAGCGCAGTTTTCCTATGACTATATGACTACGCATATGACTACGCATACGCATATATATGACCACGGGTACGCAGGGATTCTGTGGAATCATGTTAACAAGAATAATGTGTGAACAAACTTTTGAGGTCAAAGAAGACTGTATAATAAGAATATTAGAAGTTTGAGCAGTATGTATACAGTACGTGAGTACGTGTTTTACTTCGGACAATATTTTGCTAGGTCACATGAGCATTAGCACAATTCGTTTCGTTTATGTGCATTACCCGAATATATGGACGTTACTTGCGCGACAAAATGCCATGTCCCGCTGTCTAATCAAATAGGAGCATTCATTACAGTTTTATTCATTAATTTAGGCACCTGTTCCATTAGCGAAATTTAAGCCGGGCAGTGTAGCGAAGCGATGGTTCCTCAGACGAAAATAACCCTACGACACAGTCCGTTGTGAGCAATCCGTCCGCTAAATTTGATAAAAACTCTATTTGCCATTGCGAATACATTTGCAAAATGCAATTGCAACATGTGCCCTACAGCGAAAGATTAAAAAGTTAATTTGTCAATCTTATTGCTTTGACATTTTTATCCTAGGGATGTAAATTTACGCCTCTTCCATAAATGTATCTGGAAAGGTGGAACAGCGTCACGGCCTATTTTTAATAAATAATGTGTTCTAACTACGGAAATTGGATATATGACGAGCTCAGAAACCGCGTGTCAGCAAATTGGCGTGTAATAAATGATATCGCGTTTTATATACTTTTCGGTTGCACAGGCTTATCTGTTGCGGTCGTTCCACTAAGGTTCAAGTAGTAGTATTACTAGTCTTCTGCAGCCACGATCCTTTTTAAAATTCCAAACGCGTCTAGCACATTTCACTGTCCTGCAGATTTAAGTGTAATCCATTATCAAACACACCGACATGCATGGTAGACGGATATGTCCAACCAAAACTGTCCCTCCTCCAATCTGCCACCCACGCAGTTCTAGAGTTTACGGTCATCTGCGAGTTGCCTTCGAGTTCCTTAAGGCACGAGCGAGACGTAGTGACCATGTTAGACCATGTCGCTCATTTTGAGTTACAAACGAGGCGGGGGATATCGTAAGACACGCCATCTGGATTTACTCACTCTTATGGCGCAATAAGATAAACAGGATTCATGCGATTTGGCCCCACTGTTTGCTGAAGCTACGGTCCCTGGACAACAAAACATTCATTCTCATTGGTGGAAGCTTCGATCTCTGACAGGCTAAATCCCTCTTCTCGATCTTTTCAGGGAACTAGTCCGCACCAGCGTGTACCGAGTTGTCCCACGCCGAGCAGCACTCCGTCTCTCCATGCGGATATTAGAGGGTCTGTGCAGCTATTTTCAACTTCGGCACATGGGCGACCCAAGACTGAGGCATGGCCTGCGCGAAGCGCACTTACGTCAGTGCCGGCTACCGAATTCGAAACTTCGTGGGCTAGAAGTTTCTACCTATAATTTACCCCGACATTTATCGCTCACTAAGCTAACCGCATTGAGTATCTGAAAGCCTTTTACACCTCAAGTTTAAAAGACTAACAATTTGAGCTTGCTTGAGTGTATTTCGACGGGTTATAACATAATATATCAGCATGGTTATAATAAGCCTTGTTACTTCGTCACCTTCGTTGGCTTTCTCGAGCTGCATACGCTCCAAATAATTTCATATAAAGAACTTAACCAAACCCTAGGCTTATCTCATCTGGCGCAGCGGAAGGTGCCATGAAAACGACAGCATGACAATGGAATAACGATTGCGAAACGACGGAGATAGTATAACGACCACAGTGTGACGACGACGGCATGAGGAGCACAATGTTACGATGAGGATGGTATGACGAGACAATCGTTTGACGAAGCTGGAATGACGACGATGGAACGGCCACGATGGCATCACGTCGGCGGCACGACACGAACGCACGACGACGATTGTACGACGATAATGACATGACAACGAAGTTATAATCACGATAAAGTAATGGCAGCATTATTACGAATAAATGGCGAAAAAGGAGTAACATTGATGGAACGACGAAGGCGGTATGTCGACGACGGCAGGAGAACAATGGGATGTCGCCGAATGTATGACGACGATGACCTGAGAACGGCTGCGTGACGACGACTGTACGACGACGATGGCGTGACAAAGACGGTGTGATGGTGATGGTTTGACGATGGCTATGTGACGAAAATCTAATGACAACGGTGATGAAGAGACAACGATAGAGGGACGACGACGGCACATATCCATAGGAACAAGGTAGGTAGTCAGGGTTAAATAGCATTTAATTGGAGAGGTTAAGAGCAGTACGCATCCGGCTGCGTCATTTCCCTTAGATGAAAAAATCTGGTTTAAAAAAAAGAGTCGCAGTTTCGCACGAAAGGCGAAGCATTGACTGCGATAGCCAATTAATGCACAGCCATACGAAGTAAGGATAGTGGTTTTATGGACCGCATAGTCTCTTCGAAACACTCACTAACTTAACAAGCAATGGTGTCAGCGCATACAGGCAAACGTGCACAGTTAACGCTTGATGACCACAGACACTCGCTGTCAAAACGCTAGCTTGAGGAAGCGTGGCAGCAGCAGTGAGCGAAGTGACCTTCGTTCTGTCTATCGCTTCGACACAAACTAAGCGTGTACTTTTGAGACTTTCGGCTACGTAAGTGTGGAGACATTTGCCATGTATATTGTATGTACCCGCTGACCCGCTGACTAGAAAATGTGTTATTAGGCGACAGTATTGTTTCTACTTTTGAGACTTTCGACTACATAGGTGTGGAGACATTTGCCATAGGTGTCATTTGACATTTGCCATAGACATAGGTGTGGAGATGTTGGCGCCTTAAATTGCGCGCCAACATCTCCTTATATCATATCAATAAAAAAAAAAACCGTGAGAACACAGCACACGTGAAGCTACAAGCCGTCACCCCGCATAGGCCATAAAGACATTCAACAAGAGCGGACACTCTCATAGGGCACAGCTG
Source organism: Dermacentor albipictus (assembly GCF_038994185.2). NCBI lineage: Eukaryota > Metazoa > Arthropoda > Arachnida > Ixodida > Ixodidae > Dermacentor > Dermacentor albipictus. The sequence goes on along the minus strand of NC_091824.1, from coordinate 155,798,908 downwards.
CCGCATGGAATGTAGCGCGCCCAGCTTATGGGATTAACACTTGAACCACGCTTCCGGTTTCAGCTACGCGGTTACGCCGGATGCGTTGACCAGCGCTTTCTTTTTCTTCTCTTGCTGCTGCTCAAACACGTGCGGTCTTAGTGCGGCGTCGCTTTAATATTTCGTAAAATTATTGCGAATAATCTTCAGAAGCCTCCAATGAATCTGTGCCACAAGCAATTTCCTAAGGACGAGATGCCTTGTAAATGTTCATTTTCCTCTATATAAACACTCGTTCCGGGCTTTCTCTGCATTAATCCAACGTTATGGCACAGGGAAGCAGCAGTACCCCGAAGCTCCTCCTGAGCTTCGCACGGAGATACTGTTTCTATTACGTACGATGGTACGAGGTCCACTATGGTAGTAGTAGTCTTAGTAGTAGTATAACGATTGTCCATTAGGGTAGTAGTACGGGACTACTACTACCTGTTTTCATGTCAATGCCTTTTCGCGTGACGTCAACGTTTTTGGAAATGGTGGATGCGTATGCACGACGTTTCTTTAATTGTTATATCAAAAGCTGTCTCCGTTGGCTGGATGTTTCTTTCGTGTTCTCTTTTTCTGGGGCTGTATTTCACACGTAAAAAGATATTTAATAAAAGCATACTTCCGTGGTAACTATAGCAAAGTTGCTTTTTAATGCTACAGCGCAAAAACTGCCGTAGCATAAAGAAGAGCAAATGCAAGCTGTATTTTTGGAGCCGTAGCCACATGTTTGTCAGATCTGCATCTAATCCATGCCGTTGAGCGCACCCGAACAGCTGACTGGTTGCATCATCGAGCGTTTACGCTAGTCCGTAATGAGACACAACTAACTGCGATCCACAGCGGTGTACTTTCGTCTGAGAAGAATTTCAGACACTGCTTCCGCGAGCCGTGAGGTACAAGATTGAGGTGAGTAAATATTATTCATGAAGTGCTTGCATTGTTGCGTGGTTTTCGGTGCATCTATTGTACAACGTGCGATCTTTTTATTTTATTTTTAGGAAGGGCCAACAAGAATTATTCATGCCACCCAAGGAGAAACATTGGAAAATAGTGGATGGACTACAGCCAAGGCACTGAGCCCCTTTCAACAGGGCACCACCACGACAGAACAATAGCTTCGTCAAAGTGATCGCAGCGATGGTAACCCTTCCTCAATCAGGCGGCCCTGCACTGATTGTTTTACTGCAAGCTGCTGCTACAAAGGTAAATGTGCTTTAGCTTTTTATATTGATGGTACAAAAAGGTAAAACATCAAGTACGAAAATCGAGGTGAGCATTTTATGCGGAATATTAAACAAAATGTTTGCCTCTAACTTTCTTGCTGTGTTACGGACCGGCTGAAATTCCCAAGTTTAATATGTCCCCTTGAAGAAAGGCAGGCCCATTTGTCGAAACGTTGGCTCCCGCTTTTACCTTGTTTTTGTTCGCTAGTCGTCTAGAAATTTTATCTTCCGCATTCCCCGTGTTTCCCTATTTTAAAAGGAAGACAAAATGACAGGGCCCAATTTTGATGGACCAGAAATATATTTTTGGTGCCTCAGTATAGAGAGAGAGAGAGAGAAAGCAAGGACAGGAAAGGCAGGGAGGTCAACCAGAAGAGCATCCGGGTCGCTACCCTACACTGGCGGTGGGGGAAAGGGGGATAGAGGCAAAGGGGAGAAAGTGAGCACTGAGTGCGTGTGCGCGGGACACTAGGCACTGGGACACTATAGACGGTCTCTTAAGCCGGTGCACTTCAAGTATTGCACTAATGGACGATTGCCTCAGTATACAATGGCAAAAGCAATATTGCAGGAAATCCAAAGCCTGCAAATGCGAACGAATACAATAACATACCAAGGCCTTGTTACTGAGTTTCTGTAAGTAAATAATTTCGGTTTTGTTTTTCTAAAACCACACCATGGGGCGCGAATGGCGAGCCTGCGGCAGCTGGAGCAAGAAGGGCGCAGCTTGCGGGACATCCAGCAACATCCGCTCGAACCGGAAGGCCGGTCCCACGAGGCAAATCAATGCCTCTTTCCGCAGCTGCTGGCTGCTCTTGCTCATAATGCCAGCCAAGCCCCTCGCCCCTCTAAGCGCCCTCATGAGAAACATAGGCAAGGAATTTCTCAGGCCATTTTATTATTCATATTAAATATTTGCTGATGTAGTAATGATGATATGAAGTCCGACTATTGCTGCTTTTCGACAGATTATTGCTTATGTCACCCTTTAATGCAACCACGCATAACACGGCAGATGCAGCATAACTTCGTACTTGAAGTTATACGGCAGCAATAGGAGTGTCCACAGCTTTAGGCTCACCGGCACAAGTGCCAGTAAGCCTGGTGTTCCGAGGATTCTGACTGTGGCGCTGAAATATGCAGGTGCCTGATTGTTGTCATGTCAATTTAAGCACAAGGCCGCATTGAAATTGTTCTACAATTTCATTTTTTCTCATCAAATGGTGAAAATCACTTCTTGCGTGGTGGGTGAATTCGGACATTATTAAAACGTCGGAAGCGAAACACACAAAATGAGTTATGAAAATTTCATGCATATGTTCGTTCATTTCATTTGTATTGTTCTTTCTTGTTTTCTGCATTTTTGTAATTTTTTTATCATGGCATAGAGCTTGAATGTATATTTTTTCTTGTGCAACTATTTCACTGTCACATATTTCGTTTTCATTCAGTGTAGTTTGACAGGTCGTGATACATTGTATGTTAGCCCTTGTGGTGCAGTTTGTGTGGAATATTTATGCATCAGTCTCTCTTTTCGAATATAAAAGTATCATGTTATAGCCTTTTTTCTGCGTGTAACACCACTACACCGTGTTCCTTTCACCTGTAGTGCCTATACATTTGGCTGTGATCTTGTTCTGTTAGTGCTTAACGATTTATGCATGTGTACATTTTTTTTCTGGTACAGTTTAAACCGGATTCTATATAACTGTGGAGTAAAGTTTTCTTCGGCATTTATCAGATTTTTTTTTTACATGCAGCTACAAGGTGCTGCAATGTTTATTGCGACATGTGTCTGTGATAAGTTGCGTATGTCTCTGCTGCTGCAGCCTGATGATTTTCACAGTAACTTAATGTAGAGACTATTGCACGTGATGTGTGCGTCTACCCTTTTTGTTTTAGAAGGCTGTAGGTTGAAATAAAGCTGCATTTCTGTTTGATGCTTTTATTTACATGTCACTACTACATTTTCAGTGGTAGCTTGCACTGTAAGAATATTACGCTGTAACGATCCAGTTACTGACTTCTCCTTAGAAGTGAGGGTACTTTGTTGAAATCTATCGACTGCTCACGCGTGAACGCACTACATGGGAGCCACAGCGTTTGACATGGATGACCAGTTGAGAGCATTTTCGTCGCTAGGAAGAAACTTGGCGTTTGTTTGCGAGAGAAAATGGTGGAAGACCCAGAAGGCGTGCATGCGACAGCACGTTCGATGGAGCGGAATGTGTGATGTGCACCATGCATTTCGGCTTTTGCGAGTTTCTCTGCCCAAGTAAAAAGTATGGAGACAGATGCTAATGTCCATCATTGCCCAAAGAGACCAGTGAAGTATCAGCGATACTAGCAAGAAAAGAAAGCCCGCATATCTCACGCCCTCTGGGAATCGATGCTATGCGAAGCGGTGTGCTGGCTGCCTATCAAGTTAACGAAACGACCATGAAAGCACCAAGACGTAGGCGGCTGTTTCATGACGTACACGACACCAATATAATGACATTCATGTCATGATCTGTCATTTATTTTCGTCACACACCGGTCGTACTACGCCGATTTTAATACCAGGACGTGGGTGGCTGTTTCATGACCTACGTGACAAGCATGTCATGACCTATCATGTATGTTCGTGGTGACGGCGGCGTTGCATCTGGCCTAATCGCTCTCGGTTTTCGCTGCAGGTTACCATACGCGCAGCTGCACTCAGTCTCTCCGTTTCGGCGCATCCCCGTTTTTTGCCTTCAAACGACGAATGAAGATAATCTACAGCCGGAAGTTGCACTTGTCAGCGCTGCCCGGAACCTTCGACGAGTAGCGGCGACGATCATCCACGCTTAAGCAAGCGCATATATTAGGGTTTGTGGGACTGCTACCGGCCACATTTGGCACTGGTGACGGCGGCGTTGCATCTGGCCTAATCGCTGTCGGTTTTCGCTGCTGGTTAGTGCTCAGGGAACTTACGATATTACCGTATTTTCTTACACGGTTCCGCCGTTGTCACTGCCACAGTGCGTCGTTCTTTTGTTTTTGCGACAGTGCTTGGTTTAAACATTGGAATTTGTTGCTATAGCATTGTGTGAGTCAAATGGCAAAGGACGTTGCAAAGGTAAAGGAAGAGCTAAAAACAGAACTTAGTAAACTCAAAAATGAAGTAAAGACATCACGAGAATCATTGAAGGGAGACTTACGAATTGAAATTCGTGAGCTTCGTAACGAGAAAAGAAGCATGCCTAAAAGCCTTGAATTCTCGCACGGCGCTATAGAGGTGCTAAAGAGGCTTCTATAAACAGAAATTTCAAAAAAAGTTGAGCAGGAGATTCCGAATGACTCTTTGCAAACCAAGTGTAACACCCTTGAAAAGCATGCTAGTGAACTTAAGAAACGCGTCACAGATCTAGAGCGGTGCTCGAGAAACTAATGTTGAAATTCATGGTGTCCAGAAGCGTGAGAACGAACGAGTCATTGACAGTGTGTCGACAATTGGTACAGCAATCGGTTAGCGAATTACGATTTCCGATGTGGAGTCATGCCACCATGTGCCCACGAGAAATTTCGAGAAAACCAACACTATCGTCCAGTTCAAATCTCGTGCGAGTCGTGATGTAATGCTGAGGAAAGCCAAGAAGGCAAGGCTCACAAATTCGGATGTAGAATTTGGCAGCTCGAGTACCGTGTTCATCAACGAGCATTTCTGCACTCTAAGAACAGTTTACACCCTTTGGAGTGCCCCTTCTGCCACACAACAATAATCGTCATCTGCCTTGATGCGTTTCCTTTCTTTAACGCTGCGAGCCCGGTACTTTCCAGTAACGAACGGCACGCGCGTTATCAGCATGATAGCATTGCCGGCAGGAAATGCTATCACACTCAAAGAATTGCGACGATAGCATGCCTAAAAACTAATAACACTAATACGCGTACGCGATAAACCGCCTCATGGTTCGTACCTCATTTCCGAACTACAGTTTACAGGCACTTCAACTTACCAACCATTCTGAATAAATTCTGAACTGTGCCGACAGTTTGTATCCATGTCGTTAACAATATTTTTCACGTTGCGGTTATTGGAAGGACACATTTATCCCTTATTTTATATACTGCCCTTACCTTGTTTGCCTTTGTAGGTGTTAGTCTCTCTCAAACTATTTCGCGATATGTCTCTTGAATTTCTGCTGTATTCTTCGCAGTAAATTTTATTTGCCCATTTTCAACTACGAAGACACTTTTGCACTTAAAGTACGTATATTAAAATCATCAATTTATTTAAACTATGTAAACGTTTGGTGCACTTCATATTGTAAATCTGTTATCTTCATAAGTACCAACATCCACTGTAATTGCGACATCTTTGCTTCATTTTCCGCGTTTGCAAAACTGCAGGATGAACGTCGCATGCTGCCAATGTAACGGCCTTCAGGGACGCAGTCAAGCTGCCTAGAGCGGCTTTTAGCCTTGAAGACCGTCCAGATTTTCTGGATAAATAAATATTGATTGATTGATACCCTCGTCATACTACGCCAAATTTGGCACATACTACATGACCGGGGTTGTTGGAGAAGTATGGCAGAGGCCTTTGGCCTGCAGTGGGCGTAACCAAGCTGACGATCATGATGATGATGATCATGATGATGATGATGATTTTAACGAAAAAACTATGAGAGCACGAAGACGTAGGCGGCTGTTCATTACCTACATGACATGTCATGACATTCATGTCATGACTGATCATGTTCGTCATACACTCTTGTCATACTATGCCAAATTTGGTACATAAAACGATGTACGCAGCTGTCTCATGACTTACGACACGCAGGTCATGATATTCATGTCATGATCTATCATTTTTGTTCGTCATACCTCTTGTCATAGTATGACAAGAGTGGTACATACGAAGTTAATGAAACGACCATGACTGCACCAAGACGTAGTCAGTTGTTTCACGACTTTCGTGACACATATGCCACGATGTTCATGTCATGACCAATCATTTAGGGTCGTCATGCACTCTTGTCATATCATGCCAATTTTGGTAGAAACTAAGTAAACAAAACGACCATGATAATACCAAGACGTAGGCGGCTAGGTAGATAGATAATGTCAAAGAGGCAAATGTTCGCCAAGAAATGCTTCGCATTTAGAGGGCTACAAAAATCTGCATTCTACAGCCATGGCACATATGGCATCTAGGTGCCGACAGCAGCAACAAGCAAATCATGGCAAAAAGTTTTAAATGAATTTTAGTTTGCTTTCAATCTTATACCTCATCACTATGTGTTCTGTGTTACTTGTAAATCTAGGCTCTACATAACCTATGATTACACAACTTGTTATGGAAATCATGAATGCTTCGCATTACTACTACAACTGAGTATGGAAAATGTGTGTCAGCAATTTCACACCATTAAATGCACAATGTAATTATTTAGTATCTGTTAGACCACCACATCTTGCTGACACTACAGCAGCATGTATGCACCTAGCGATGCTCATGCCACTGTTGACGTCTCAACTGCCTTCGCACACTTAAGTAACGCATGTGCTGTGCACGGGTTGTGCCAAACATTCCAATGACAATCTTGGAACGCCCACCCTCTCGAAAAATTCATTCTAGCCTCCCAGGCCCACTGTTTCGGGGCAGACCGTGTGGTACGGGGTCGCCATTATTGTCCACCTCGCTGCTGGTGCTGTCGTCATCACTTTCATCATCGCGTTCTACGTCGCCCTCAGAAAACCGAAAGTTGTGCAACATAGCACATGCCACGACAATGTTGGCCTCACGTTCCAACTCGTAGAGGACGTTGCGGTAATGCTGCAGACAGCGGAAACGGCCCTTCAGGAGCCCAATACACCCCTCTACCACGGAATGCATGGCAGCATGTGCTATATTGTGCTACCCCTCGGCTGTCGGCATTGGAGGATGGCAGAAACCGGGTCAGGAACCACGGCTCCAAGGCTGAGCCATTCTCACCTGCATGAAGATGGAAATAGTGCATTGAGTACTGCTCTGACGAGTTGAGACGTAGAGTTCAGAAGGTAGAGTTCAGAGGTTGCGAGTCCCAAGTAAAAGCACTAATTGGGCATGTCCGCCTCGACACCAACTCTTAACCAAATTCGAAGCGTACTACCCAGTGCCTACCAAAAGATTAAGAAATCAACACATATTGATGCAACCAATGACACAGTAGCAGCAATAATGCATGCATTTTTTCTGCTTCTGGCAGGCACTTCGTAGCATGCTTGTCACTTCGTTAACACTTTCAATGTCAGTTGTAGCACTAATTGGTTTGATTTTTTTTCTACTCCAGGCAGGCACTTACACGTGTTGTTGTAATTTAGTTAAAAGCTTGTGTTCGGACGGACATGGCGCTCTATTCGCTACCGATAGGATAGGATATATAAACTTTATAAAAAGAATAATTAGAATAATCGCTAATGGTCGAGGCCCCTATTTCAGGGCTCCGCTGGCTGCCGAAGCGTGTCTGCGTCAAAAACAAATTTTTTGTCTCACCGAGGAGGTATTCCCCGGAATTTGCGATGCACCCCGCTTGGAACCGCCGCCACAGCCATGTCGTCCACCAGACGAGCGAGTCGTGGTCTGACCCCGGTCTCATAGAATCCACGGATCCTCATTTCCGCGTTGAAGATCTGGCGAAAATGAGAACGGAGAAAGTCCGCGTTCAGAAGTGCGATACAACTGTCTAAAGAAATAGCAGCACTAGAAAACAAGACGTGTACTTACAGACATGCAGTTTATGGCGCAGTAGCCCTTCCGACACATGAACGCAGCCTTGCGCTCACCCTTGGGCGCAATAATGGAACTGAGGCTGCTGTCCAGTCATTCCATGATGCCAGAAACAGCGCAGAGCCTAGGGAAACCCTTCTTCACGGCTGCGTTTTCTACAGTCGTCAATCGAAAATGGACCCATAGTAAGGTTCGTTACAGCGCCATATAACAGACCGTATAAAAGGATGACACCGTTACAGACCATATAAAAGGATGACACGGCGCTGGGCTGTAACGAACCTTACGATGGATCCCAACGAACTGGCCTAACTTGTCTTCTTTACGAAGATGGACCCGCTTACTGCGGGCCTTTGCATTTACGACGGCCTCAGCCACGCGTCGCATGCACGCGCTCACGGTCGACTGCGACACCCGGGACGTCTCCTCGCTCCCTACAGACGCTTTGAATCTCCCGGGGGCAAAGAAGCGCAGCCCGCACAATACCTTCCGCTCCACCGACAGTCCCGCCCGATCGCTCCCCTTCCAGTTCCTCCACCGGTTCCTCGCACAACCACCACACCGTTTTCTTCGAGAGGCAAAAATGCCATCGAAAATGGTCATCTGGCACGTCAGACGCGTCGTCTGGCTCTTCAAGTTTATGTCGGCGAAGAGCCACCACCACAGCGATGAGAGGGGCAGCCATTTTCTATGCCTTCTGAAATTACCCTGCCTGATGCCGTGCCAAAAATTCATGCCTTATGCTTCGCCTAATGAGTTCGTCAACGTCACTTTGACGTTTCGGGTTCTTGCAGTTGCGTGACGTCGCGTGATCGATAAACAAAATGGGCATGGCCCGGTCATTCTCGACAAATGACAGCGTGGTAATGGCGGCAAAAGGCATAAGAAAGTAATAGAATTCCTACAAAATCGCACACCAGGTAAGCAGCAGTAGTTACCGTACAAAGCTGGACTGAACGGCATCAGCTAAAAAAAAGTAAATCACAAGCATCGATCATATTGGTATTTAGACATAGGAATATTTCGTGTAGAGGCGAAACGTGCGGAATGCGCAGCATTACAAACAAAACCAATTCGCTCTTACATACATCGCGTAGAAAATACCCAATTCATCCCACACAATACCTTAAAATATGAAGAAAACATTGATTTCCAAGCATTTCCCCATTATTGGGCATTATTTCCTGCACCTTAAGAGCACGAATACACTGGAAACTGCCCGTTTTGAAAACAAACTGGCCTCAGGTGACGCGATGATAGGCTACGTGCACAGCGGTGGCCACAACAGAAGATCTCAGCCAGACCATGCTAGACGCTCGCAAAATGCTTTCTAGTTGCACTCAAGTGAAATGCAGAGGTGCAAAGCTTATTTTCAGTAGTTCGGAGGACAGAATTTTCGGCTTTCTGATTTTTGTGCTCCTCGGCGTTATCTTTGGCACGTTTTGCCTGCGCAAACAACACACTGCCGTGCTATCAATCTTGGCAATCGCTCGTCGAGTTTTTTACAAGTGGATGTACCGAAAGAAAGTATATGTTGCGGGGGGATAGAAAGCGTCACAAACTTGTCTCACTAAGATCCATTCAGTACACGCTAATCTAACTCTTACCATGGACGAGATGCTTTTTGCTAACTGCGTCAAAACACCAGGCGCGGCGAGCTTGCGTCAAAAGTTTCTGAAAAAAGTAACGAATTACAAAAAATGTTAGGGATCAGAGAATGCGCCACGGACTTGCCCGAAAAAGGTTCAGTACACGCGATGCTAACTGCGTCACACGGTTGAACTTCTTTTTTGCTGACTGCATCCCAACACTGGGACAGGCCACTATGCTTCAAGAGTACCCAAAGAAAGTAACTAAACAATTACAATTATATTGCGGGTAAGAGAGAGCGTAACGAACTTATCCCAGTAAGATTCCATGCACACGAAACTAACCGCGCCACACGGCCGAGTTGCTTTTCGCTAACTGCGTCACAAAGCAGGAAGCGGCGAGCAAGCCATAAAACTATCGAAATAAGTTACAATAAGGTTGGGGTTCATAAAAAGCGTCGCAAACATCTCCCAGAACGAGTCATGAACTCAAATTAACTGCCCAAGGACGACAGAGCTGTTTTTCGCTAACTGCGTCACAAGTCTCGGTTCCGCGCCACAAAAACCTAAATTGTTTGAAGTGTGTCGCAGCCTGTGAAAAAAAATTTCTCACCTTGCCGTAGTCTAGCAGTGCAGTGGTGTCGTGTCGAAGTGCAGAAGGAAAGCAAGAATACGCCGGGAGCCTAACGAACAGGCTACATCCAACAGAGACGGGTCGCCGAAGAGGTGAACTTCACATGCGCAGCTGGCCTCGCTCACTTCTGTGTCGTATCTGGCGCATGACGCATGCATCTGGCGCGTCTGGTGTGCCGTTGGCTTGTTGCTGGTGACGCAAGAAAAATAAATCGCCGAGTTCATTTATACGCAAATCTTCTTAGTGTTAGAGGGAAAGAATAAAAAAATACGTTGCGAGTTTATTTCACATTCTTTTATTTTCCGGTACACGCGCCCACTAACGGATGGGGCGATCACTATGCGTGACGTGTTTCTATGGCCAGCTTTCGCCGAGTGTCGCCTCTTGTCGAATTTCTTTGCGCCTAGACTGCTTCCCAAAGCAGATCGCTTTCAAGATAAAGCCCGCGCCACCGTGCGCGGCCGCACGATGCTGCCGAAGTACAACGCCCCTCCCCCTACGTCCTCTCCCCATCGGTCCTGCGCACGACGAGACAGCGCGCTTTCTTCCCACTCTCCTCCCTTGAGCATACGAGATTTAGCCGCGATCGTCGGCTAACCCTCGCACGCTTTCACTCACCCATACAACATACCGCGCGGCGATGGTGACTGGAGTGTCCATATAATTGCCATCGCAATGAAGATCAAAAATATAATAACAGTAAAATAACACTTTAGGGTGTACAGACACTCGTACTTACAACAGTGAACGAATAAAGAAACAAAACATAACAAAGGACAATCACTGAACAAGCACTACGGCAAAAGCAATTTCGACCATTGTCTAAGTGAATGCGAAGCATTTGCTCCCTAGACGTGGCGCAAATACCGAATAAACTAACGCCCTTCCCGGTGGCTCGCTCGAGGATCGCCACTTGCGCGGGTCGCGGCACGCTGATGACGTAGAATCCGAACCAGAGGCGATCGCATACGATTCGCATTGCAAGGAATTTTACTTCTATACAGTGTTCTTGAAAGACGCGTATCTGGAGAGGCTTTGCACTCTTACGCTCCTCTTAATTTCGTTATCTTCCCTCTGATAGCTTTCATAAAATGTTTCACTTCATTTATTTAACGTTCATTTGCGGTTATGCCATATGATTTAAACCCACAAAAATGCAATTTCGTGACCGCTAGTTCCTGCTACTTGTGTCAGTTCAACAATCTTCCCTGTTACATTAACAAGTGCACCGTTATTGCGATAGCAATTGCATGTGAGGCGGGCCGGTAGCGCGCCTTCTCTAGTCGCGCGCGAAGCACGGAGGTGAAGCGAGGGAGCGGAGGCGTTTTTCTTCGGTGGCTGCTGCTTAAGAGGAAGCTTTAGCTCGGGTGCTCCTATCTAAATACATGTAAAAGGAGAATTCGTTTTTCTCGGCAACCACTTCACCAAATTTATGAGAGTTGTTGCATTTAAAAGAAAAACTTAAAATCTAGTGACTGTTGGTTTTGAATTATTTATTTAGGTCGTAGAGATTTTATTAAAAATTAGCGAAATCTGAAAATTTTCAAAAAACGAAACTATCAAATTTACAACTCTGTAACTCAGCAACCACAAATGATAATGCAATTCTGTGAATTGCATGTAATAGAACATCTAAAGCGGACAAAATTGATATGTTATACAAGAATCTCAAAAACTTTTATAATATGGAAATACAGCTTTTGCAGACCCCTCGTAAACAACGTAAAAAATTCACGTAAGATGTAAAATTACATATCAAATTTGTCCGCTTTCAATGATCTAATTAATGCCGTTCACAGAACCACGATATGTGTTCTTGATGCAGAGCTATGAGTTTGTAAGTTTAGTGCGTCTATTTTTTTCAAATTTCCGTATTTTCGAAAATTCTTGCAACAATATTCAAGCCCTAAATCGAAATTCCGCTGCCAACAGTCACTAGAATTTAAATTTCTCTCTCAAATGCAACAAATGTTATTAAAATCGGTCAAGGGGTTATCTCAGAAAAACGTCTCTGCGTTTTACATGTATTTGAATAGGCCGCGTCGGAGTTGGGCCCGAGCTAAAGCTTCCTCTTAAGGCGCGGCCGTGCGGGCGCGGTATCTTGAAAGTGATCTGCAACATGGCCAAAGTGCGCGCCCGCGCGGGCCTTCAAAGCGATTTGCGATGTTTGCTGAGTGCGCGTAGCGCTTTCGACGTATCGTTCCCGCTGAAGCGAAAGATACATGAAAGTCAATTCGATCGCTGCTGCTGCTGCTGCTGTGATTCAACATTTTGACAGCGATTTTCCGCGCTCATAGAGCGAGTTGTATTCATGTTTACCTGTGCTCGCGTGACGCCGTACTTGCTCATTTAGTTAAAACACGTTGGCGGGCTAGTTGGTCTAAGTCCATGATAAAATGTGTAAGCGCGACTGAAAGAGGACGCAGAAAGAAACAGACACACAGAGAGAGCGCTGTCTTTCTCTGTGTGTCTGTTTCCTTCTAGGTCCACGTTCAGTCGCGCATACGCATTGCAATGTTGTTGATTTAGTTAGTAAGTGAATGTTTGCAAATTTGTACGGGATATAAAGCTACTATTCTTACTTCGTATAGGTACTTACTAATTTGCTATCGCAATCGGTGTTCGCCTTGCCGGCGAAACTGAGTTTTTTTTTTTTTTTTGTCTGAACGTTACAAACCCACTCAAGTGCGCACTGTGAATCTGCGCACGCTAGTAATTTATCTTGAGGCTGACTAGCCGCAATAAACATATTCGCTTCCAATATCGCGTAGACTTCTGCCGGTGTTGGTGTGGCAACACGACAGAACCTACACATGCCTGGTATCCTTAATGTTAGTATAGCAAAATCATCCGCTGAACTGCCTTTGGTGCACGAGCAATCTATGTACACCTATCATGCACCAGCGTGTAGATTGTACACTTGGAACATTACTAATTTTAATGCAACGAAGGAGAAACTTCATACTTTTTCTTCATTCCCTCGTTGTTTACCAAAACTTCGAGCTTTAGATATATCCATGATGGCAGTAATTCATCGTTGTGTTCAAAAACGGGAAATATTGATTCATACCCAGCCACTTGTGAATTTAAATTACACCCATTTCTCAATGGCAGCACTTCCGATAACTTGTGGCACTCATGCTGAGTAAATATATAAAAAAAATGTCGTAGTGTCTCACCCTTCCTCAATACAGCGACTATAGGGCTCTTTGCTTCTGAGATGACTAGTGTGCTTGACGTCGACTTAGGAACTCCAAGTAAAAGTTGAAGATTTCTTGCAATCAATAACTACAACTTGCTGCCTCATAAGCGTGGCACACTGTTGCTGACTCGCAATCAATATCCTAAAGCTGATAGTACTAAAGTAATGTGACAGTTCAAAATGTTATCGGTAGGAATTCACCACCGAGGCCAGATGTCTTAGAATTCGGATAACACTGCTCATTTTCTTTCTTTTGTACTTCCATCTAATGGATCTATACTAACCACACAGTGAGCACACTAAATCCAGCCCTAATCAAGAGTAATTTCAAGAAATGGATGAATTTTCTCAATTTCCAACTCCAATTTCCAATTTCGTCAAGAGGATGTTCAAGTCATTAAGAGGTTTTACTGTGAATGATAGGACTGCTGACTTTTCAGCAAACAAGCTTCTGCTCGCGTTCTTGTAGAAACTCATTTACTTAAGCGCCATTCGCAAAGCTCCTTCTATTATTTGGAGTGTTTAGCCTGAAATCCAACTGCAAATATCATCTGCCTATATTGAGATATGTTAGGAAAGATAACGTATTCGAAAATACTGCAAGGCAATTGCGCCATCACTGGATTGAGTAACGCAGGACTTAGCAAGCTTTCTGCGGAACTCCATGTTTCGTCGTACATTCGCAGGTTTTTCCGTTGCTAGTATTGAGAAGATTCGTCTGCCTCTCAGGAAATTTTGTATTAGACGCAGTGCCTTTCTTCAAGACAGCGCTATCTTTGGGATCGACCCACAACTGCTAACGACGTAAAAGTTAAAAAGAGCTAAGAATAAGTTATTATTTTAAAACAAAGGAGAAAGGAAGAAGTTCGATTGCTGATTCTTAGGCGCTTAAGTATTTTTTTACTTAGTCCTTGAACTTAGGCTACCAGAGGGCCCTTTCAACCGGTGACTTGGCCATCAAGAAATCGATCACCGTTCCGGCGCCGACTCTAGATTCACTTCTGTTTCGGCGCGCCCTGAAGCACAGGGACCAGCAGACGAGAGCGGCGAGAGCACTGTGCCAGTCAACGCTTTCTAATGGCACACGAGGGCCGCGCAGCAGTCAAACACTCCACGGTCAGGTGGCTCTCAGGAGCGCAACGGCATCTTTAGGCCACGACGACTAGTGCTTGGCGTCTCAGGACTGGAGACGGTCGGGCTCGCTGGTATTCTATGATGCAACACCGTAGCGCAGAAACAAAGGATGAGACAGAATGTAAATTACATATACGAGCGCTGACTTTCAACTAAAGCTTTATTTCTAATACAATGCTATATACTATATGCATGTATGTTTATTTCATGTACACCGCCACGAGCCTTATGACCGGCAGCGCGTTCTGAGAGCACACATGATTGCCAGTAAATTGGTCCAACAGTCGGAAGTAGGAGAACATGGGAACATTATCATCAAGCTGGTGCGACCAGTTATTGACGCCGCAGTAAGCGCTGGCGCCCATCCCGTGACCATGATCGAGGCTAGCCAAAGCGAAGCTAAGAAGCCCTGCGTTTAACGAGACATTAACCTACGAGCCAAGCGAAAAATATATTGATCGTGATGATGTACATTTCACTTTTGTGGCATACAAGGAAAAGCGACCCGAGCAAATCCCCCTTGTTTTCTGGCCATCAGAGGAGGGTCGTAAATTGCTAGCAAAGAGTCTTCAAGTGTGTTTGGGTGTCCCTCGTGCAACCTCTAGTTCTCTTGTCATTTCAGAGACACGGCATCAACCATTCCTCGTTATCCGAACTGAATTGTGCAGGCATGTGTTCCGCCTAATTACTCGACACGCTTATTGTCAACGCGACAAACATCCTGCACCATTAAATTTATAAAGAGATAAACATGTGCCATTCACAGCAATATCAAAACCACATCTATATTGCCGTCTAGTGAGTGCTGAAGATGAATACCACATATCCACCACCATCTCTTGCCGTTACAAATATCGAATAGTGTGTGGAAGGACCCATAAAAAATGAAATAGGTCCATGGTGGCTGGCAAACGAATGATGCTGTGTTATATACACAGGTAGTTTTTTTTTTTTTTTAGCTGAACCAAATTTTTCAGGATTGCCTATGGCAGATAACACAATTCCAACCCTTGATCTAAATTACTCGATGAGGCGGCAATTCCTTCTACCTGAAATCAGAATGTTCAATTGAATAATTAACGTAGTTCATCTAATTAACTTCTTAATTATTTACTTCCCGCCATATGTTTTAATCTACGAATTATAGGCGCTATCGTTCTTCAATGCATAAATCAGCGTTTCTTGAAGAGTAACTGGAACGCCAATGCATTTCGTCAGACATTTTCAAAAATAATATCTCTGAACTGGTCCTGTCCAGAGAATTCATTCTAAATGGATACCCCGTGCTTAATTCGCACGGCGTATCACGGCAGAGCTACCTGACCCAAAGGAGCTACCTTGTATTCGCCGAAGTGGGTAAAACTACTGACCAGTACACCAGCCATGGAGTTTCATAAGGTGGCATTTTGAGCCCGGTTTTGTTCAACCTGGCTATGACTGGGCTAGCGGAATTGCTGCCAATGTCGGTCAATCGCCATTTACGCAGATGACATCTGCATCTGGGCTTCAGGAGTAACTCGCCCGTAGGTTCGCGCATGGTTACGAAAGGCTGCAGCGATGACGTCTAATTATCTTCAAAGACAACGGGCCTCCAAGTTTCAACAGAAAAGTGCGCATTAGTCGCTTTCACGCGAAAATCGATGATTGGATGACCGGTGTCTATCAATAGCCAGCCTATCTTGCACATGCAAACCCATCAATTTTTAGGGATCATTGTCGATCGCGACCTTTCCTGGATACCCCATCTATCCTACATAAGGAAGAGACTCCTCTCTATCAGTCGTCTTTTCAAAGCTATTGCTGGAAAAGTATGGGGACCAGCGGTGTGTTTTGTGATTCAAATGTACAGTCGAGCGCAAAAGTTTAAGGGCCAAACAATGAAATCTTCCTTACCTCAGTAAGGAAGCCTTCATTGCAGTGAGGCTACCTTATGTCACTCTGAAAGGTTCCTTACTGAGGCGCCCTCGGTGAAGGCTTCCTTGGTGCTTCCTTCGTACTTCCTCAGCATAAGAAGCCAAACAATGAAATCTTCCTTACCTCACTAAGGAAGCCTTCATTGGGGTGAGGCTACCTTATGTCACTCTGAAAGCTTCCTTACTGAGGGGCCCTCGGTGAAGGCTTCCTTGGTGCTTCCTCAGCGTAAGGTAGCTCCAAAGCTACCTTCATGCGTCCTTACGCCGCTCCTGGCCCTGAACGAGCGCTTCACCTCACTGCTTAACCACGTGGCATTCGCTTGCGCATGCGCACTGTCACCCACCTGCGGAGAAGCGCGAGCACGGTACGTCTTGCCAGGCATGTTCGTTTCAGTCACACGTGCGGCATGAAAGCGTTGCTAGGCGTTGCTAGGCGTTGCAAGACGCCGGCGTGCCAGCGTTGCTGGAGCACATCAAGTTTTGCACTGTAATGCTCAACTTTTTTTAACTTTATTAAACGAAACTAGAAGAAAGCGTCCACGCTTCTCTATATTAGCTATTCAATTTAAAGATTGTGCGACGATACAACATTTTTTAATAGAATAATGGTGTTCGGGGAAATATTTGAAGAGATAATCTCGAACCCAGGCACGCGGCAACCGCTCCTTAGGTGAGGACGGGTGAAGGGAGCTTTCAGAGTACGCTTGCTTCCTCCATCGGTCCTTCGCTCTAAGGAGGCCTCACGTAAGGTTAGGAAGCGCTCGAAGGAAATGAACTAGGGGTGTGCGAATATTCGGAATTTCGAATACGAATCGAATATTTTCCATATTCGAAGCGTATTCGATTCGAGAAATGCATGTTCGGAAATTCACGAATATCCGAGGACGGCCGAATAACGGTGGAAACGGCGAATATTCGGATAGACTGCGAATAATTGAGCAATTAACCAATTGTATGCTTGCTCCGCATTCTCCTAAGAACATGTTTATTAACTGAGAACTTCGCATGATCCGCTCATTATCTGTATGCTCTGTTTCAGTCTATCTGCTTCAGGCATTTGAGACATGATCAGTTTCGGTTTCTTTTTCACCAAGCTTTAGAATTCCAATTATTTTGGAATGTCCCATTGCCTTGAAGGTTGCAAAGGCAACTCAGGGTTTTCTAACATTGATTCAAAATGTATCAAGGCTCTTTGTGCGGAGTGGAAATTTGATGAAGTGGCCAGCCTAGGCATGTTTCTTTATGGCCACAGTTCATCAGGCATCTGGTCAGATGATCTGGCTGAAAAACCTTGTGACAAGGGAGCTCCAGGAAGCCGTCGTGGAACACCGTGGGGACACCACCGTGCCAGCGTCGACTTCGTGTCCACTGGTGGCATCGAGTGTATAGAATGCTTTTGACGATCTAGTGATGAACAAAGAGAAGACAGATTTGGCATCTGCGCCTGAGAGGGAAGTTACAGACTACGCGCAAATGCCTCTTCTAGAAAGGGGCATGAATCCTTGTGAGTGGTGGCAGTCCATTGGCCGCTTCAGGTACCCGCTTTTAAGTGCACTCGCCCGGAAGTACTTGGCGATCCCTGCCACTTCAGTTCCTAGTGAAAGAGTCTTTTCTGCCGGTAGAAATGTGACAGTGCATAGAGAGCGTTTACTTTCTGGCCATATTGAGAAGTTAATTTTCCTTCACGACAATCTGTAACAAGCGTTCTAACTGACTGAGGGCATTACCTGAGTCCACTATCTATAATTGAGTACCTCTTTAATTTGAAGCAACCTTGTAAAATGCAATGTTATTTTTAAAAGGGTAATAAAGCTATTGTTACCTGTCTTGCAATTTTTTAATACTTCACATGTATTCGATATTCGATTCGATATTCGAAGAGAGTTCTTCGACTTATTCGTATTCCATTCGTAATCGAAAATTTCAATATTCGCACACCCCTAAAAGGAACGTTTTATTGTTTGGGCCAAGCTACCTTCATGCGTCCTTACGCCGCTCCTGGCCCTGAACGAGCGCTTCGCCTCACTGCTTAACCACGTGACGTTTGCTTGCGCGTGCGTGCTGTCGCCCACCTTCGGAGAAGCGCGAGCACGGTACGTTTTGCCAGGCACGTTCGTTTCAGTCGCGCGTGCGGCATGGAAGCGTTGCTAGGCGTTGCTAGGCGTTGCCCGACGCCGGCGTGCCAGCGTTGCTGGAGCACATCAAGTTTCGCACTGTCATGCACTGCTTCTTTAGATTTAGTAAACAAAACTAAAAAATAGCGTCCACGCTTCTCTACATTAGCTCATCAACTTAGAGATTGTGCGACGATACAACCTTTTTTATTGAATAGTGGTGTTCTGGTGTTCGCCTAAAGCTTTTAAGAGATAATCTCGAACCCAGGCATGGCGGCAACCGCTCCTTACGTGAGGACGGGTGAAGGGAGCTTTCAGAGTAAGCTTGCTTCCTCCATCGGTCCTTCGCTGTAAGGAGGCCTCACGTAAGGTTAGGAAGCGCTCGAAGGAAAGGAACGTTTCATTGTTTGGGCCTAAGGGCCAGAGTTTCCGCTAAATTTCTTTTTTTTCTTCTCGGCCTTGGCATAAAGACTGAAATCAAGTGTACTTCACACGTGCGCCTGCTTGACGTGTTTATTTTTTTCATACAATTTGATGTTGCACGGCTGTGCTTGGAGAATTTTTCTTTTTTTTTGCATATGCCGTGGCTTCTAGACTTTTGCACTCGACTGTACAAAGCGCTATTCATGAATTTTCTGCGTTACAGCCCTCCGGTGCTGTCAAGCACCCGGAGGACAAATCTCAGAGTGCGGGAGAGGATGCAAGCTCAAGCGCTTAGAACATTTCTCAGTCTACCGCGATGCGCTTCAACAGCCGCAACAATTGCCATCGCCAGTAAACGTCCCATCAGTACGTATATCGCCACAGACACACTAATAAATTATCTTCGTCACCTTTGCCTACTCTAGTGTTAACGTATGGCTTTTGTCTCGGAAAGTAGACCAGAGGCAACTTTTTCGGGCATTGAAGCCTTGTACTGATCCTCTCTTCCATCCGATTTTACGCCTGCAGCAAGATCGCCTTGTCCTTTGTGGTGTCTCCTACAGCCACAAGGGCGGCTTTCCATTTGATCAGTTGGAATGAAGTCCGACTTGTCAATATGTGCCCTGAATCAGGCCGCTCTACATCTACTGTCTGATTCACACTCCAATCGAGTTCATATTTATACAGATGACTCTTCGACTCTAACCAGCTCTACTGGTGCGGTGGTCATTCCGTCGATGTGAATCTACAAGAAGTTCAAGATCAGCCACGTCACAACATCGACGCTCTCCGATGTAGCAAGTCACCAAATCACTGGGCTATCTACTGTTACTCAAAGGCAGCCCTGCAATCACTTTTATAACTTCTGCGTTGCAGCCCATATACAGCAGAGATACGATTATGCTGCCATGAAGAGATGGACAGAGGTCCCAACAATGTATTTCCGTTGCTACCTGCGCACTGCAACATTCCTGGCAATCAAAGTGCCGACAACGCTGCATGTGAGGCACATGATGCATGTGAGGCACATGATGCATGCGAAAGCACCTCGATACCATTGTCGAGAACGGATGCAGCGCGGCACCTCAGCGGTCTTGCCCATATTATTACTCTAAGGAAATGGAACTCACCAGAGTTCACCGACCGGCGCATATATGCCATAGACCCACATATGACATTGCAACTTTTACCTGGTTGTATCCGATGGGAAGAAACGCTACTGTGCCACCTGCGAGTAGGAGTTCCTTTCGCAAACGCCTACTGACTCCTAATGGGAATGGCGGAGAGTAACGACCAAAAATATCCTGTGAGACTGCCCCGCATATTAAAAGAAGAGTGCCCTTCGGGCAGTTTTGGAGCACTTAGACGACCGGCCTTTCACAGAAGAGATTATGGGTTCGTGGCCTCGTGCGTCTGCTTTGTACAAGGCCACAAAGGCGCTGGTGCGTTTCTTGAAATGCACCAGCCTGTGCGACCACCTGTGACGTATTCAGCGATGAAGGCTTGTGTGTGTAACAGTGCGAATTGTGAACTGGTTTATCCTTCTTTTCTTTCAATCCCCTTTCCCCCTTCCCCAATGCAGGTTAGCTTACCAGGCTCATTCTGGTTAACCTCCCAGCCTTTCCCTTATGACTTCTTTCTCTCTCTTGTGACATTTGGGTATCTTATTGTATCTGCACTATTACTGATAGCTACAATAAGTCAGTTTAATATTTGCATTTTAAAATGTTTACTTCTGGAATATTATCTAACATAATGTGACATTTGTGATAATATGTGATGCATTAAAGTACCACCAATGTGAAAAGAAGTAAACAACGCCATATACTAAAGCCAACATCTCCCCGTCTATTCACATCAATAAAAAGAAAGGTTATCAAGCTTAAGATACCTGATGTTCGCCATGGACTGACTATTTATACCGAGCTTACAATCTCGACGCTCACATCCAGCGATCATTTACTTGTGCATTTGGGTGACCTTATCTCTCCCTGTCTTCCACAGGAGCGGTTCTGTGATGGCGTCACCACTACGAGGAAGAATGCTGCTCGCCGTTGCTGCCCTCGTGTGCGCAACACTCCTTTTTCTATGCGGTTAGTGAATATCGATCGAATGAAGGGAAACAATATAGACTTAAATATGCGTTTTATGGACAGATGCGTTCGCATCTTCTGGAATTACTCGTATAATGTTCTGCCTCAACTACGATCCACACTTGGTATTTTCATGTACCTTGACTAGACTTGAATTTCTTTATAATGAATTATCCGATGTACATGATCTGTTCACCATGCGACAAGCTTTGAAAAGTGCGAGCTGAAATAAATGAACGAAAATCCACAGTCCCGCAAGTAAAACGGGCGCACAACTTAATGCAATTTGTAGAAAACGCTGCTGGCGAAACAGAGGAGCACCACTTACTGTGTATTAGACTTGCTTTCCTTTTTTTGCTGTGTTTTTATTTTTACCATAGGTTGCAAAGTCAATGAAATCAGGTTGAAATATTAAGGCATATAATGTTTGGTTGGCTCATCATAAGTACTCGTGGTATTTTTTCCCCCAAAGATCACACTACTTTAGCGTATTTAGTGCATGACATCAACAGCGAGTACGACGCAAATTTAAAACTGTCAGATCAACAAATGAGGCCGCATAATCTTTTTTTCTTTTTGCACTAACTACGGCTTTATGTTGCAATCACGCAAAAAAAGGCAGCTTTTGTTTATATAATGTATAAATAAATGACGGGCATATTTTAAAGCAACATTCATGCAAAGCGCTGTCTCTTGTATGCATATCAGTGTGTGAGCATCTCCGACGCTTGTGTGCCTACAAAAACAGGATCGACCATGTGTCTCCAACCCTCATATATTCCTTATGCACGTCATGCGCGGCGCGCGCAAATTAATATCGAACGGTCCTAAATTTGAGAATGTACTCGCACTCCGCCAACAAAATGAGTTCGCGTATACACACAAAATACTTCCAGTCTCTAGAAAACAAATGTGGAAAAGAAGCATGCGCAATCAGAAAAAAAACAAAGTCGTATTGCCTTTAGTCACGGACGGTTGCCGGGAATTTTGACAAAATGCAGCAAAACCACTGAAGTATGCTCGGTGTCTGAGTTTAAGAGCATTATAAGAGAAAGTGAAACGTAAACACGAGTTCTTGTGGCACTGTTATTACTTACGGCAAGATTTAGAGCCAGTACTGACGAACGCACACTAAGCCTATATTGCCATGGAGCGGTTCTTTTGACATAAACCCAGGCGCGCGCATAAGGGCGCTATATAGGCTCTCTCATCAAATGCCTGGCGCTAATGCCCAGCCAGGATTCCACGCGAGTTACACGGGCATGAACTCACAAAAACGTGAGCGTGCATTACAATCCATTAGTGACTGAAGTCACTCAATGTTTTCGTTCGCCTTTATAGCACCGCAGTACATGCTGCAATGATACGGAACGCCAAGTGACCAAATCAGCGAATTGATTTACGGTTAGCGCGCATTTCCTACCTCAGTTTATTGAACTTTGTAAAGGCCGTAGTATGTATAAAATTGTAGCATCAGCTCTAAAGTCACACGGTATGCATTATTTGTTCCTGCTTCAGCGGTCATCACTGATACGGCTTAGAGAAGCGCAAATGCCGTTTTCACTGAGTCGTCAAACACGTGGAAACTTGAAGCTTCAATGTTTCAAAAAAAATTTTTTTTTCATTTTTCTCAATTGATGCAACTATCAGAGCCCTTGTAAAACATAATATTCCAATAATTCGCTCAAGTGGAACTTCATTGTTTAAATGCGCGCGGTTTCATTCAAGTATGTATGTCGTCCAACAAAAGCATTTACCCCTTACACACTTCTAATGGGCTAAAACTATTTGTTCTCTATACATGTTGCTTCTTTTTTATACTATCCTTTTTTATAAAAAGACCATGAGCGTATACCAAACGTGGCGTTTTTCGAAGAGGCGGACATGCTTTGTCTCGCGTGTTTAAAAGAAAGACTGATGAATATGTGTTAATTAACCTTTCTATAACAGCATTAAGGACAGCTAATTATATGGCAAATGTGGAGGCCGTCACAGTTTAGTGCACCAATATTTTCTTTATCTCGAAAATTGCACTTAATTCAAGATATTCATCAAGGAATTTCAACGCTCAATCCAAGAAATATCGAAACCCAGCGGTCCGCACTGCTACGTCAGACGGAAGCGTCCCGTGACGAAGCGTGTGACGAAATTTGAATGACGGTGTGTCGTGGCGTGCACTAACACGACACGTTGTGGCAGATGCTTGCCATGAAAAACGTGCACTCAAAGAACTGTATGCGAGTGTTCTTGCATTCCACGCTCATCGGGATGCGGCCACCGCGGATGGAATCGAACCCACGACAGCGAGCTCAGCAGCGCAACGCCGCAGCCACAGGGCCGCGCCGTTCAATGTCACCTTGTCGATATCTCTAAAGCCCACAGACCTGTTAATAACGTTCAACGCCTTATTAGAGTTTTTTAAATTTATAATATTTGGATTTCCACTTCTTGGTATGTGCTTTTGGTTACGGTTTCACTCTTGGCCATTCCTCCTGAACTAGTATGGCACAAGTGTCATAGGATGGCGAAATGTATTTACATACGGATGCGTCGTACTTCTCAGTGCATGTTCCTCTCATCATCACTGTTCTCAGAAAAAAGCGTCAAACATCGCCTTTTTCTCTGCGGCATCGCTGAGACGACGTTAAACGGCATGTATTGGACCGCTTCACAAAAGCTTCATTTCGCATAGATTTTAATCTTTAGTCGGGTCTGCGAAACAGCAGGCATACCTCTGTTTTAAATTCTTCTTTTCTTGCACCAAATTTTTTTTTAAATTTCGGTGCAAGCTAAATTAATATGGTTTTTCCGTAAATATTCTTCGGTTTTGCAAATGAACATGAAGCGGTTTGAAACTGTTGAAACTGTAATTTTTACACTCCGTAGTTGAAACGGAACTGAAACGTTTTTAGCGAAGCGGAACGAAAACCAGAACCAAAGAATTTTAATTGCGGTGCTCTGGTTTACAGGACATGATTACGGCTACCATTTGTGGGGGCTAATGTCGCTTGTGCAAGTTAGTTGCCCGTAAGAATCTCAACAATGCATTCGCAGCCCTCTGCTGCGATAGCTTGTGAAGTCTAGATTCCGAAATGATTTTCTCTTGGAATGGTCTGTCAGTAATGCGAGCTAGTGCAGTCGCGAGCTATTGCCTCTCGTACACTGTATCGAGGACAATCATTCAAAACAATGTTCAAGGGCCTCCTCGCCACCACAGTAATTACAAACAACTTTCTCAGTCATTCAATAGGCAAAGCAAAATATTTTTTAAAGCTACTCCTAGCCATTGACGACAAAGCAGGGTGGCCTCTCGTTGGCAGAGTCCTCAGGTTGGCAGAGCCAAGCGAAGAGTCCTTCCTTCGCCAAAGTCACCAAGCATGCTTTTGATGAAGTTGTGCCCTCCCACCATAATGTTCACACCGAACGGGGGTATCCTTTTCCCATCTTATCTGTTTTTCTTTAACAAAATAATCAGCATAAAACGCACAAAGCATCACGGTTATGTTGTTTATGCGTTATGTGTGTGCCACTTTCCAACTGACTCAGCGCCACGTCCCACTGTGGGCCATCGTGACGGCAAGAAAATGAGGCGACGAAATGTTTCAGGCTATCAAAGCAGGACATTCGGAGGTTGGAGGGCGACGAACAGTGACGCGCCGGTGAGCTGCCCGCAATGGAAGCCGCCGCCATCGGAAGAGACGTTCACTGAAACCAAAGCTCCTGCGATACCGACCGTGTACGTGGTCACGCCCACGTATCGTCGGCCGACCCAGATGCCCGACCTCGTGCGCGTCGCCCAGGCTCTCATGCTAGCCACGGGAGTGTTCTGGGTTCTCGTTGAGGACGCCATCCAACCCACGGAAGCGGTATGATATTATGTGCTTTCATGTAATGATTTACGGATACTGCGGGCCTAGTTTCTGGCCAAGAGCGAGATGCATCATGATTGAAATAAGAGAATAGTACAAGATACGCAACACTTGAAAATTGAGAAAAAGAATCAAAACACGAGAGAAAGAGAAAACAAGGGTAGGAAAGGCAGGGAGGTCAACCAGAACAGCATCCGGTTTGCTACCCTACACTGGGGGTGGGGGAAAGGGGAATAGAAAGCGGAGGAAAGGGAGAGGGTAAACACTGAGTACGTGTGGGAGGGACACCAAACACTATAAACGGTCTGTTAAGCCCGTGCACTTCAAGTACCGCACTAGTGCACGAATCGATTTTCGAGCCAGTGACGGGTGTGGCCACGGTCCGAGTATCTTTGACTCGGTGAAAGGTCTCGAGTCCAGTCTGCATAAAGTAAACACGAATTACAACAACAGGCTACGAGCAGCGCACTAAAAAAGAATTCTTTTATTAGCACCCTTTCTAATTAAGCAATTTTCTTCCAAGTGTGTGTCTTCCAAATTATACAAGCTTGTTCAATTGTGAACCTGATATAAGCATAAAAGGCTATTATTTTTGTTTCTCTAGTGGCACCTTTCAGTTGTGTTTAACAAATCCCACTTTCATGAAGTAGAAACTGGTCTGCCAAATTGCATTTTGCTGATCGCAGACTTGCAGATGTTTGAAATGCGTACTGAGCATGAAAACTTACTAGTTAGTGTCACACGGAAATAATTGTAAAGGCCAACGTCTTCGAAACGCTTTATATAACGGGAGAATGAAATCGCTAGCCATCTCTTCCTTTTTTTTTTTAATTCGCAAGAATACCGTTTTATTCTTGTAGGTTCCATTCCACATCGTTAACACCGTTCATTTATATCGACAAAACTTTCTGCAGCAGAGCATGATCACTCGCCGAATGTATTCATTTCCGAAACTACGTATTTGTCCCCAAGCGATGGAACAAATGCTTCTTTCGGTACCGCATCAACTAAATCACTTATCCACCATACCGCGTGTGTGAAGCAACGCACTGACTGACCAGGACAAAGCGGAGAGGCACAAGAACTCACGACACTCGCTGCCCTCGCAACCACTTTATTTGAGAACAAGCACTTCATATTGTCAAAGAAATGAAAAGCAAGATTAAAATCACTTTTAAAGTAAAAAACCCGCACTGAAATAAAGTATTTGCGAGTGCACCAAGTTTCGTGTGTTTCTGTGCCTCTCCGCTTTGTCCTGGTCAGTGCGTTGCTTCACCCGCACGATGTCATGGTTAGCCACCAGCTCGCCCAACATTCCACGTTACTAAATCATTTAACATTAGAAACAATAAAGATCTTAACACACTTTCGAATGGGACATCAGGAGTAATGCTTAGAACAGACAAAACAACCTCTTATATCTCTACAAACTGATTTCGTTGTTCAAGAGACATAAATAAAACTCTCGAAAATTCGCACACTGTAGACACGAGCTAAGGTATTGCATACATAGTTCTCTTAAATTCATGTTAGTATGGCAACACGTTATTGTTTAATAAAAAGTTGTGTACTTAATCTACAACATGTTCTAATAATTAGCTGCAGCTACTGGTTATAGAAACCGGCCGCTAATATTCTAGAGAACATCTGTCTTGTTCTTTTATTAAGAAAATTGGCGCAGCGCGCGTTGTACTCCAGTCGCCTGGTATTTCACCCCATTCATGCGACATCTTTGATAGGCGGGTGACAAAATGTGATTTAGCTCGGCATAGCGCGTTAAAATTCGTTTCATATCACATCAGGTGCAGAAGATGTTTTCAATTGTTAATATTTAGTAACACACATATATAACACTTCCATGCGTTATTAGTACTGCTATGAATGTAGTTAAACAGCTGTTTAGTTCGTATTAATAAGGTTCTGAAAATGCGCTCGCAAATATTTATTAAAATGACGCGACTTGTGTCACCTCAGTTATCGTGCAATCAGCCATAATTTTGAAAATTTCTTCTCTACGTTCACTTTGATGAGGCTAGAATTTTCACCCACCGTGGTTGGTCAGTGGCTCAGGCGTTGCGCTGCTGAGTTCGTGACCGCGGATTCGATCTGAGCCGCGGCGGCCACATTTCAATGGCGGCGAAATGCAAGAGCCCTCGTGTGCTTCGATTTCAGTGCCTGTTAATGATTCGAGTGCACAGACGGTCGAAATAGCCCGGAGTCCCCCAGTACATCGTGCCATGTAATGAGATCGCGGTTTTGGCATGTAAAACCCTATATCTATATATTCTTATTAACACACTTTGAGCAAAGACTATCCTCAAATATTTCAATAAGAAAAAATCTGCCTGTAGCTCTTTTGACACTTCTTAACAACTTTTCTTTCGTTTCAGTAAACCATGCTGTACTACTTTTTGTGCTGCCTTTGAAGCTTTTTAACTTTACGTTTAGTTTGGGTTACTTCAGGGATGACCATGGATTAAGATGCAACTTGTCTTGATTTTAGGCGACCCGTAAATTCTGAGGGCGTTAAACTAGTTTGCGCGTCTCAGTCGCGAGCCGTACACGTGAGAGTGGCCTTTACCACACGTTGTTTCCGGTTACAACAATTATCGTCACAATCGCAAGTGTAAAAGTTCTGCGAAATTTGCCTGCGCAAGAAATATTGCCACGTGTTTACGGCGGTGAAAGGGAGTACATTTCTAGTTTATGATGAATTCATTTTCCTATAAATTTTGATGTCAGTGTCGCTTTTGGCTGGTGTCATGTGCTCCCCTAAATCCCAATCGCCATGTTTCGGCGTGACCAGTTGATGCAATTTATGAATATCTCCTCGTAAGAACTACATCTGTACGTGAAAGATTCTTGTATTTTTTCTGACCTCACACCCATTTCAGTGATTATAGATACATCTGAAAGGTAACAGTGATCCTCTTCTATGCATTCGTTAAAAAGTGATAGTCCTTAGTCTCCTCTTCATCGAAGTGCGGTCTAGAGAGACACATATGACGGTTCTTGGAATTCAATAAAACCTCGGTTGGGGCTACTTGGTACATGGTATTTTGAAGGTGAAAAATTCAGCGCAAAACCCTTTTCACTATACCATAGTCTGTAATGATGAGTATATGTTGGGTTTATTAGCGCAGAAGCCAGGACCGCAGTATTTATATACAATAACATGAGTAATGTGCAATCAGGCACTAAGTTAATCTTTCGGTTTGTTTAGTCGATCAGTAGGAGAACAAGCGTCAGGACTAAACACGTTATTCAACAAAGATTTTTTTTCTTTGGCTGGCAATATCAAAAAGAGGCGGCAATTAGTTCTCACATTACGAAAATGTTTTAAAAATACAAAAAGCACAAAGCAGCCTCCAATTGTATCTATAGTGACTGTAAATTATTCTGCGGGACCTCCTCTTCACTTCATTTAAATATAGTATCTGCTTAATTTATCATTACTTTCTCCAAGTAAGCAAACAGAAACACTGGTGCAAGGCTGAAGTCACTGAAAATGTGTGCGAGGGTAGCTATGGGCCAGTTCTTCATTGTCCTCAACTCGTTTATAGCGTTCCCTAAGCTTTCAGAGATGTATATGTTATTAAAGTTCAAGGATTGCTATAATTTATGGCCTCGCACCCGCTAAGATAACCACACCAAGCATCTCCGAATTTTTCACACTTCTAGCTTGCTTGAGTGTCTCTGGGATGGTTGCCCAGCAGATGGTTGAACAGCATTCTGGTTGATCATTACCTTGGTCGGTTTTCTCAAGCGTTACGACCCGAAACATATCAGAAAAAATTTTGGTCATGAGCAAATTTTGTTTGAAAGAAATGCAGAAAACAACAGGGTGTTCTACAAAACCTCTCATTCCCTGTATTTTCATTAGCAGCACTTATATTAAACCGATATCAAGCCATCACGTATATTCATCTTCACGAATTCGTGTAAACAGGCGTAATGGCCGGAGGTGCCTACTTAAGAAAGGAGTGGATTAGAATTCGAGTGAACTACTGGCACGCCAAAGTAATGAAATAAAGGGATTGGGGCACAGCCGGCGTGTGCTCTAAGGACCTCACCACTAAGCTGTATTGTGCATAAAAAGAAAATTTTAACACATTTTGACAAACACGTGAGGTGAGCCGCCACCATGAAGATATACTTCATACACTTCATGTTTCCGCTGAGGCCTTTTAATGTAATGCACTAGTAAGCTTAAGTCGTTACCATGGCAGTCGCATAAGAATGACTACAGCAAGCGTTATCGAGATGAACCCTTTCTCGCTACTTCAAGTGCGCCGTCGTATTTCTGTCTAATGGTACACTAGTCTGCTTTGCTTTCTCTTATCGACTGAACGTGGTTCATTCAGGTGTCCCGCCTGCTCCGCGACTGCGGCCTCCCGCACGTCCACCTGCTAGGGCCCTGCCCGCCACAGCTCAAAACGCGGTCCAAGGGTCGGGGTGTGTCCGCACGCCGGGCGGCGCTCGCCTGGCTGCAGGCGAACGCCACGCTGCCTGGCGTTCTGTACTTCGCCGACGACGATAACTCCTACGACCATCGGCTGTTCGACGAGGTGAGCCTTCTATCAAGAAGTAGTATAACTTACGAAAGTAAGCGTGACGTGGTAAGGCATCTCCGACGACTCAATGCGAACGTACATTTTCTTGTACTTTAAATTATCAATACCCACCCAGAAACACGCTGGACTCGAAGCGCCTACGTAATTGACCCATAGTCAATAGAGCCCTTCTAATTGTGCAGGTATTAACATCAATGATTAGGGGAGCTTTTGTAAGCTATACGTCAATGCAACCACGCGTATATACGTTTACAGACACGAAGGAACCGGTACAATTGGTTCATCTATTGAGGGCAGCGTGCCGGCACAATAAATTTAGGAGTCTGCATGTATACATGTTTATGTAAGCTGATTCGTCCGCACGTAAAAATGACTCCTCTCTTCGGCTATACAATAAGCGGCAATTTCTTGCTCTGCTGCACTGTTTTTTCTATTTCTTTGCTTCAGTTGATGATGGTCACTAGGTAAAATAAATTTTATACGTTTATTACTATGTGCGTGTGTGTGTGTGCGTGTGCGTGCGCGTGCGCACGTGTGTGTGTGTGTGTGTGTGTGTGTGTGTGTGTGTGTGTGTGTGTGTGTGTGTGTGTGTGTGTGTGTGTGTGTGTGTATGTGTGTGTGTGTGAGTTAACTATTATTGCTACCTTTCGCAAATTATCGTTAGCGCAGTTTAGCGGAGATAAAGCGCCGTATTACCTCGGAACAACGACATGCAATGCATAATACTAAGTTTGCAATAATTCCTAGATCCGGTGGACAGAGACTGTGAGCGTGTTTCCTGTTGGATCCCTTTTGAGAACCGGAGTCAGTAGCCCCGTGGTGGTGGATGGCAGCGTGATAGGCTTTCACGACCCGAGCACCAAGGGGCGACGCTTCGCCGTTGACATGGCCGGCTTCGCCGTCAACTTGCGTCTGGTGGTAAACAACACACACCTCTCTATGCCCCACAGAGAAGGTCGCCAGGAGACCGAATTCCTCGAAAGCCTCAACATATCGCTTGCAGACCTGGAGCCTCTGTGCGATAACGCCACGAAGGTGCGTTGAAAAAGCAACAGCCTCTAAAATTTGCACTGGGCCTTTTCAATTTAGTATGGAGATGGCTGTTCTGGCACGCTGACACGCAGGAGCACCTTGGGAAATTCTATAGGCAAATTACATAGACTTCTGTGCAAGTTCGAAACACGGCGCTGAGGCTAAATTAGAATAAAAGAAAATTTACTGTAAGGAATACAAGGCAAATATGTTGCGGGGTCTCTGGCACCGGAAGTCACAAGTTCGAAGGCTTCAAATTAAACGACACACGACTACCAAGAACGCGGCTCAGTTTTATTGCGACGACGTGTCAAAGATGAATAAACAAGAAAACCGAGAAAGACAAGTAGCTAGTGGAATTTAGGTAGTGCGAAACATGAAAAGGGTGATTTTAAGTACCTACGCGGCAACAAATAGCCGCATTGAAAGATGAAGTTTACCGTATAGTGTCAGAGCGAGCTATTCTGTAGAAATTAAAAAAAACGCCTATAAAGAAGTCTAAGGTTTAAAATGTGAAGACTACTGATGTGGTGACGCCGACATTGGTGCATAATGTGGCAAGTAGAGACATAATTCAAGGCCACTGTGCTGGAGAAGCCACAAACAGCGTGGGTATTGCAGCGAAAGTTGAAAAGGCAAAGCTCAGATTCTTTTGCAAACGAGATCAAAAAGACAATAGCAACATTGGCAAGACCAAAATTGGTATGAATGTTGGTGGACAAAGGAAATTAAGTTTGCCTTAGAAGAGGGGCCAGACTGCAAGGCGCAAGACCTCAAAGCTCAGAAGCTAAAAAAAAGTGGCAAATGATGAAGCCAAGTAGAAGAAATTTCTCGAAATTAAAACAGGTCCAGAGTCTTGCAGCACAAGACTTCTTTTTTTACATTTAGGGTACTTGGATTAGACAAACTGGAAATTAGAAAAACTTAAGCTTCGTCAGAAAATGTTTCAGGATTGCATTAATTTTCCTTAAGCATTAAAGTTTACCTCTACGCGCGCTAGTAAATTCGTGCAAGTATGCCTGCGACCAAGGAAGCATAACAGCGCGTTGACAGCGCGTTGATAAATATTGTTGAATATTGACTCCATTCAATTGGGATGTCATAGTGGTATCTGATAATGTTGCCAGTCAGACTGTTATGCTAGTTGGAAATACTCTTTTCGTGTAACTGGTTCCAAATAATCACAGTAGTATTGCAGCGCTTGTGCGGTCGCCTTATTGTTTCGTTCTTTCGTCCCTAACGCTCCCTTATTTATCATGAAATACCAACTCGATCAGCAGTATATCCTTCTTAGCACTGAAAGTTGGGGTAGTTTGTGTTTGTTCGTTCTCGGGAAGAGGGGACGTGAAGATTAACACCTGTCTTCTGCTTTTCACATCCCGTTTTTTCGCACAGTTCCCATATTGAAGTAATCACCCTGCCTATATTTCTTCTTGTTCTTTTTTTTTTCTTTTCCAGGTTCTAGTATGGCACACGCAGTCAAAGCCATCTGTGTTTCCGGAAGCACAAAGAATAAGGAGAGAATTCCGACTTTTGAAGACCAATCTCGACGCACTGCTACGTTACATGAACTATTAGTGATTGAAACAACTCACGCGTGCGCGTAAAACTGAAAAGATCACAAGTGCGTTTTTTTCTCTGCAGCGCTCATTTTACTCATTGTGCTGGGATGAAATCACGTTCATTCATGTCTCCGTCTGGAGAACGCTGCACCGAAGATCGACACCCTGCTACATGAATTCTTCATGACTCGACTGTCTCGTCAATACGCCGAAATACTAACGGACGATTTCTTTCTTACCTTATTTCTTTCTTTCTTCTTTGTTTCGCTATTATAACATAAAATGTACAAATACAATTCGAACACGATGCTTCCTCTGAAGTTTTCGCAGAGTCCTTTCGTGCAGAATGGACTAATGAACAGAAAGCAGTGATCTGAGCCGAAGAATTGAGGTAAACAAGAGCAGCAAAAAAACAATTAAAAAATCCGCAGCAGAAATGAGCGCATAAAGCGCGTGTGCGAGACATCGACTTTAACAGAGATTGATGTTACCGACGCATTGCACTTTGATGACACCAAATAACCGAGGGTTTCAAGTCTCTTTCCAGTGTCGAATATGCTTTCTTTATTCGTCTGCCTATGACACTGTAATGCGTTTTAGCGCTGCTTTCTTCTAGCTGAGAAGTCTCGTGTCTTCTGCGAAGACTGAAGTTTTGTAACGGTTCTTTTTTAACGGGTTTTATATGGTGCTTCGAGGGTGATGGTCATGAAAAGGAAACTTTGGTATTCCTTGTTACGATGTGCATAATGATAATAAACATCGCGCATTTTTCTCACTATAGTCCTACCCAATTGCTACACAAAACGATGACTTATATTTAAATTTTCGGTAAGCCAGGTGAGAAAGCAAGCAATATCAGGTTAAGTGGGGCACACGTACTAGAGAAATCATAGCTTATTCCTCTTCCTGAACTAATTAGACTTAGAGAACGTGCAAAGCACGTGCAGTGATCTCTAAAGAAATGAATTTGTCTTTCATTTCCCAATGTAGCTTTAGTGTAAGAATTGGAAGACGCCTAATTAAAACTTCACTCCAATGAAAATTGAATATTACACACATATACCGCTGCACATCATCTGTACGGATGCATGTCACTGCAGCTGTCTAATGCAATAAAACGCAGTTGCGTACGTTTTATACGAATAGCATTTGATCCCATCACTCGCTGCAGGCGGTCGTTCTTGATATTGTACGTTGTGCGAATTGTTACGTGCTAACGGGGGCCGCAATCTCGGACGCGTATTTTCGGGTATATCACTTTCGGTGCGTGATGACTGGCTAAGTCAAATGGAACGTATGCTATGAAAGAAATGGTACGCCTATCACTACCGTGACCTTCCCGTCGCCTAGTATCCCAATGCATCGGCAGTATGACAATCACCGCAGTGAGGAGTAGCGTCGGACGAGACGCCAAGCAAATGTAAAAAGGATGGCTCAACTACATCTTGTTTGCGAGAGTAAACATGAAAAACGAATAAAATAGTTGAAACGCCGGCCGAAAAGTACAGGTTAAAGAGTTTATAAGACGTTTCGACTTCCGTGCGGAAGCCTTGTTCACAGAAAATAAACTCGTCGAATAGCCAGCTAGAGTCCGTTTTAGTACGCGGCCAAGACACCTTGCGAATGTATGTGGAGGATTGCCATCTTTGTGATTCAGCGTTTTTCCGCAGTTTGGATAAGGACAGATTATAAATTCTGCAGGGAATTCTAGTCTTTCTCATTGCGATTACGTTTGCCTTAGCCCAGTCATTCTTATTATTAGCAGCCACCGCGTGCTCTACAAGTGCGTTGGAGATGAGGTTCTTTTTTCTTTAGCGTCAGTCATGTATTATCTTAGCCCCTTTCGAAATTCCCGCTATCGCCGATGTAAAACATAGTCAAAGTTGGCACTGCAGGGTATTTATTACCCTCGCCTGGAAACTGCTCTTTTTCGAGCCGTTATTTCGCGTGCGCCGATTTGTGCTGCCCCTTCTGTGTAGCAACATGTGCCAAGTACACGTCAAATGTCCTCAGAGCGCATGTTCACAGACACCTGACGCATAGGGGACGGCGGCGCGGACTTGGGGCCGCACCAGGCGCGACGTCGTGGTGTTTCGCGCACGCTGCTCTACGGACCGAAAACACTTTTTCGGGTTCCCGCACACTGAAATTTTTCGGCGTACCCTCGACAGGTCAGAGGCTCAGCGGTGTTCGCCGGAATAAATCCTCTGTGCTCTTGTGCCAGGGAAGCGCGGACTGAGCGTTTCTGGCAGGCCACATGAACCGAATCAAAATGCAAGTGGCGGCCGGTGCGTGGTCTCCTTCCTGAAGACCATCTAGATAAGGCTGACGGCCAGCAACATACGCCCAGTCACCGCTTCCCTGATACAAAGAGCGCAGAGAATTCGCTCCAGTGAAGACTCGGTGTGCGCATGAGCGTCGTACGCTGCATGCGAAGGACCCGTTTGTCATCCGTTTGTGTCACTGGTTGGAGCAACGAAGTTACATCTTTCAAAAGTGGTCTCGTGCAATCTGACCCTGCAGTAGTAGCATGGGACAGTTAAGGAACGTCAGTGGCACCGGCGAACGCGCCGAATGTTAAGTGTCTGCTGTTAGTGCCGCCGCTGCGTCGGATGCGAGGATCTGCACAACACAATCTCAAGTAATAGTTGAGGGTATTCAACGGCCCATATCTAACAAAATACAATGTTGGGCTAGTTGGTGCACAGGTTACTATGGTTGTGGCCCAAAAGGTTAGAAAAGGAACGCAGAAACGGATAAAAAGAACGTTATTTCTGTCCGTTTCTTCTTTCGTTTCCTAACATTTGCGCGGAGGCGCCATCCACAAGCATTTCAACAGAATACCGTATCTCCGTATTCGTTATCGGATTTATTCATATTATCTTCCGTTATCTTTCTGTTGGTGACGAATTAATACAGGAAGTCCATAAAAGGTAATTCCCAATGAGTGCGTTGCCAAATAAATATGTTATAAAGGCATGATGTAATGTTCGGCAGTCAAGGCCTTCCCCAAAACTTCTAAAATGAGCTGCAGCAGTGACTGAATGAGAAGAAGACTTAGGCACTAACCGCATGAGTATCCGCTTTTCAATCTTTGCCAGGCAGAGAACGACAATATAGGGACGCGTCACGCTCTAACATTACGATAAATGTAACTATTTAGTTCAACAAATCTATTAAGGCTGTAAGGTTCTGAAATGAGTCGCTGCGAAATAATTGCAGGCTTCCAAAAGCGCCAGCGTGAAATTCTTATCAGAAGCGTTCAGGTTGCATCATGTACATGGTCACATCATACAGAGTTAGCGCCCCGGGACTTGTTTGCATAAACAATAAAGAGTTACATAATTGACCAAACACTTAGCACAGGTTTCTAGCCGGTTCCTTTCGTAACTATTCTTCAGAAGATAGTTATTCATTTCTAGTCGTCATCCCATGGCCTTTGTTTTTGTCGAGTAGTGGGTCCTACACTATACTTACGTTACAACATGAGCATAAAGTGAGGTCAACACAGCCATTCCCAGCTTTTCACCAGTTAATTGGTGATATCTCGACAACCTGCCTGGGCTTTGCAAACTTTAGTCCGTGTACACGTACTCCGTAAAAACGCCAAGACATGCAATTATAATAACAAAATTATATAATAATCTTAAGACGTGAGCCCGCCGCACCCCGTTCTGCCTCCGGCCCCATATTTTTTACGCCATATGGCACACACTACCTAAAGACGCGCATCCATGTTCACCTTTAAATATCGCGTTAGCTCTGAGGTCTCTTAACAGGAGTACGCTACTGGCCATCTATGCTAGCCTTCATCCAGGTGCCCCTCAGGGGAGTACGCTCCTACTGGAAAAGCCTCTGACAAAAGAAATTGCGGGGATACAGTGGAGAGGGGTGCTTAACCATGTTGTGCTTGAAATTTAGTTGATACCCAGTGCTCCTCATGCGTGTAGGTTTCACACTCACGAGAAAGCCCGCTAACGGGCATATTCTTCAATTTTTGTTACAAGTGCGCCAGCCGCTCTTACGTTGATACTCTGCCTCACGAGAATTTTCTATGACCTTTAAAAACAACGGTAGAGATTCGAAACCTCAATTGGCCCCACTGCGTAAGCTCGCACAATGAAGACAATAGAGATCACGGATTCCAAACCATGGCGGATTTCAATCACCGTTAAATTCAAATTTGTGACAAACGCGCTAATCAAGGCTGTATTCGTTTACCATAGGTGCGTGCATGTCAGGCACTTATTTGTACGACAAGAACACGCAAGTATCGTAAGTAGGCGAAGTGCTACGGGAATGAATACATTTACTAAGTGCCACCTGTTTGGGATACACGATGGTGGACGAGCGCAAAGCATGAGATCAAAGGTTGCTCTGGACACGGTTTTCGCTATATGACGGGTCTGCGCATCAGTTTCCTAAAATTTCTATTCAAGGTCATTTTTTTCGCTTTCCTTACCACTTTTCACAATCGTTAAGCGCATTTCTCCGCACCAGAGCAATTGTGAGACACCAAGTAACAACACTGCCCACTCCAAGACATCACAGCTGCAGCGCTTTCCGAAAAAAAAAATAGGTGGTGCATTCTTCCTTCGGAGATGATTCGCGACGTTATATTGATTAGCAATCTATCTTATGATGGGGGTGTAATCGGTGACGCTACGTCTTACATACTATGATGATTATTGAAAGAGTGGCCCATACCCAGTGGCAAACACATAGTAGCGCCTAACCAGCGGCACATATCCGGGGCTAGGAAGCGTGCTAGGAAGTGAGCGCTTCGCCCATGGCCAACAAGAACTCGCACGCGTGCTACTCGCAAGTGACCCGAGTTGGCGTGAAAGGAGAACGCAAATACCTGAAAGCGCATCAACTATCCTAAGAATGGTAATCGCACTAAGCACCCAAGACGCTCAAGTGAGCCTTCGTATGGCCTGCGTGAAAATACTGCTGCTTCTACCGTATGCTTTGGATCCAAGGGGCTAAGGATGCTTATGCAAAAAAGTACTACAGTAAAAAAAAAACATACTTAAACGATACTTGCCTACTTTCCCAAATTTCTCGTGAAATTTACAAATTAGGGCCCGTTCTACAGTTTTAGAAATGTTATGTCATGTATTACAAAAAAAATACAGCTCGCGAAAACGTTTCCAAGGAATTGAGAGATGTGTAAGTGCGAAATTGCACAAAACGTATTCAAAAAGTAAGTTGTGACAAGAAGCCCTACAACTGTGGGGTGTTCGCTTCCAGGTAGTTTATTCATTATCGTTAGTTAAGATGGCGAAATTGGTGTCAGCAAAGTCGCTCAAAAATTCATTGTGGTCTAGTAACAGAATTCATCGTGTCAGTCTTTGCTGCGCCAAGTGCTACTGCGTCTGTGCAGTGCGTACAGCGTAATCATCGTTAATAAAGCTCGTATGTATGCCACAGAAGGCGTGTGCTCATGGCAAAGTTTTCTTAAAAGTCACCGCCCCAGCACTCCGTACAGATGGTTAACCAGCGAAGCTGAAACGTGTGGTCCCAGTGTTTATCAGTGGGTTAATCCTGACGGTTCATTAAACGACAGCTTGGTAGGCTGCCAGATCCTCGGTATGCAGTTGCCGCTGGTGCTCGGCTGCACGAGCCTGTTCTTGTGCCCGGGCTGCAGCATCGGCACTGCATAGACGAGCTCGTTCCCGGTTCTGCTCATGGCGTTGCTCATCGAAAGCTGCCTGCTCCCCAGGCGTACGTATGACGCCTGGCCTACCCATTTCGGAGCCGAAGAGAATTTGCTGCGCGCGCGCTCGGCTGCGACGGAGAGTGACGACTTCACTATTGGCGTAACCAATCGCTCGCCTCTCTTTCTATTTTATTTTTTTGCACACCCGCATAGGGTTGCGCCGGAGGAGTTTTCGGCGTACAGGTGACAGGCGGACGGACGAATTGGCTTGCCATATACAGCTTCGCTGTAAATGGCCTCCTACTCGTGCCCCCTCCACCCCATCCGGTACATAGAATTATCACAAATTTTAAATTCACGGGTTGACAGGTATGCTTAAACATTACCTGCATAAGATCAGCTGTGAGGTGCCCTGTTTGGTGAAAAAAAAAATGTCCATGGATAAATTTTAATCACCGCAAGAACACTTGAACATTCAGAAAAAAGTATAGTAAATGTAGACCACGTCACCAGCCCACTTATGCTCTTCAGCATCTGTATAG
Organism: Dermacentor albipictus; assembly: GCF_038994185.2. Taxonomy (NCBI): domain Eukaryota; kingdom Metazoa; phylum Arthropoda; class Arachnida; order Ixodida; family Ixodidae; genus Dermacentor; species Dermacentor albipictus. The sequence continues at coordinate 155,760,576 of NC_091824.1, read as the reverse complement.
CAATGTTAGCAGACGATGCATTGAATCCATAGTAGCACCGGTGTGTGAACGTTCTATTCACACGCCTCATGCACGACATTTCTTCGGTTCTGGCATAGTTTTCTCATTCTCATCTTTTACACAGCTGTTAGATCGATCTACATGCACCAACCTCAAGGTATGTCGTCTGTCACATCGTCATACGGCACAAAACATTTAAATAACTTTTCACATCGGGCTTCAGTGACTGCTTCTTCTGCGTGCGCATTGTCTCGCTTAGTGACCAAGCAAGTTGTACAACAAATGCCAGGCACCTAAGCAAGAGCAATCGGAGCACCTTGACTCTGAGTCCAGCCGCCACGAAGGAGAGTGTCATGGCAGCCACCTTCAGGTCAACCACCGTCGTCTTTGTCTCCAACGCGTCCCAGCGTTTCGGCTTGAGCCACGGCAATTTCCTCGTTTCAAGGCCCAGCCTGTAGTTCTCCCAAAAGTCAAGTATCTGCTGCCGGGCGCGGGCCCACGTTCCGGGACCGTGCAGTCGATACTGGTATGGCAGGCACGGCCCGAATATGCACGCCCACGCCAAAACCGGGTCTGTCAGAAGAAGTCGGCCCAGCCGCGGCTTGCAGCCCACAAGCTCCGCCATTTCGTCCATGTAATCTATCCAGTCCACTTGCCTGGCGTGCCGGCTACCAGGTATATAACGCTCGCGGACGTGCATTTCCCGGCGGTGCACGTCATCTTCCATAACCTGGGAGGCGGGAAGCGCATAACGCCCCGCAAACACCCCCGCCGCCCACCTGCTTTGCATTTCGGAAATCGGGAATAGGCTGCCTTCTGGCTGCACGGCTCCTATAAACGCCAGCGTTCCTTTGTTCATCAGCGACGGGAAGACATACTTGTAAAGGCGCACGCGGTTGTCGCGGATTGGCAGCACGGAGTCGTCGATGAACGGGAAGTGCGCCGTGTACCCGGTGGCTAGGATGACCACGTCGACAACGGTGGCGACCTTAGGGTCATCCTCGAAGATGACTCCGTCCTCGGTAAAGCAGCGCACGTCACCTTTGACCACAACCGTTCCATTTAGAATCTTGGAAGAAAGCGTGTCGCTTATGGTGGCGTGCTGGCCGTGGATGCGGTGTCGCGCGGCCAGGTTGTAGTGGGCGTGGTCGAAGCGCTGGTTGGCTTCGCGTTCGCACACGCTGCACACGATCGAGTACGGCAGCCAGTGGAATATCCAGTTCCATGAGCGCCGGACGTTGACGACGTCGAAGGGCTCACCTCGCGAAGCCACTCGAGGGATGGTCCAACAGCCGCGCCTCGTGCTCACGTACACCTGCAACAGGTAACACGGAGCAGATGAAAATCGCTGCACAGTAACATCCAAATGCGTGAAGGGTTGTTTTATTGCTGGTGATTGTGGACGGCAGTTAGTTGAGCTAATTAGTCATGCAGACGCGTGTGCCCGTATCTGGACGCCTAATATTTTTCTAACCTGAACCTTACTTTAAAGATCCTAATCAGCTGTATTACTAAGAGCTTTAGTATTCTGCTGCGTGTACTGCGAGTGCCAGTATCCATACTAAGACCACATACATACATACATACATACATACATACATACATACATACATACATACATACATACATACATACATACATACATACATACATACATACATACATACATACATACATACATACATACATACATACATACATACATACATACATACATACATACATACATACATACATACATACATACATACATACATACATACATACATACATACATACATACATACATACATACATACATACATACATACATACATACATACATACATACATACATACATACATACATACATACATAGCTTCGTTCATGGAAACGCGCTTTTCAATCCCGAAAGCGCATACTGAAAGCACTTTTACAGCAAAAGCCTCTCCTCCTCACCTTCATGGTTTCACCCCATGCATATGCCCCGCGTAATGCATTCACACGTACCAGCCGTGCCACGTGCACGTACGTGGCAGAGTAAGCCGTTGAAAGCTGACCCATGCAGTCTCAGGAAGCTGGAGCCTGCAGCCAATTTTCAAGCTATCGCCACTGGTAGGTAAGACGGCGTGCCGAACTAAAACTTCACAGCAACTAAGTGGAACTTGTGTTTACACCTGTGACAGCGTGAAAGAGCGTGTGGCGAAATCTCAGAGCCAATAATTACTCACAATTTTTTTAATGACCGTGCATGGGGTGGGCGAGTGCAAAACTTTGCAGGAGTCTGACTGCCTGCCTGGTCAGGGTTTTAAAAGATCGTAATGTATGATTGTGAAAAATTGACCGAATTCAATGAGCACTGAGATTACATGTAGAAATACTTCAGGACTTTTAGTGATACGGCTTCCATGTAATGCATAGGCAAAGTTTTCTTTTTTCCCATCTGTTGCCTTCTGACAAACACGCAACGTGCCCCCGACGCAACCAACACCTGACATCCCACCTTCCTGCACCTACCTTTATTCTCACAATGCCAAATGTCAGAAATTCAAGGCGCGGCGATATGCAATACCGTAGCAGTTAGGAAGGCGCCAGATAGTTTTGACCCCATGAGGTTTTTTAACCTGAACTAAAGTTTGATGCGCGAGCGTTTTTTGCGTTCCATCCCCACCAGTGGATTTGTTCGGTGGTGACATTAGAGTAAGGAGCCCTCTGAATGTGCAGCAGGACGGGGGTTTTGCTATAAGCGTTCGCGTACACAGCAGCCAGGCGTTGCACGCTAACGGTTGCCTAGCCCTTAACCAAAGACTACGCTGCAACGCGGTGCGACGTGATGAAGTGCTCACTGGATAACGAACCCATTGCACTTACAGCGTCCGCAATGGAGCTCAACTCAACGGCCACGTCACAACCGGAGTTTCCAAGACCAACGACCAGAACCTTCGCACCGAAGAACCCGATGGGCCGCTTGTAGTCCCTGACATGCATCACGCGACCTCGAAACCGGTCCCGAAGGCCAGGAAACTCGGTCGTAACGGGCGTGTGGTCGTAACCCGTGCACACCATGACGGCGTCGAACGTATCCACAATGGTCGTGTCTTCCTCCAGGTTGTGCACCACCAGCTCCCACTGCCCCGTGTCACTGTGGTCAGGCGTCGGATTTACCTACAACAGCAAGAAAACGTCTTAATTATTCAGTTCTTGAAAAGACAATATTTGTCCCAAACATGTGCTTCTACACCACACTTCATTGTGTTCTTTGTAGTGACACATTCTGATCCCACTCACATTCTCTTATAGCGCATGAAATATACCATCACGTTCTTAGTGTACATTATCTTATTGTGCTGTTGTATAGTCACGTGCCATCTATCTCTCTCTCTCCCTGGCTCTCCCATTTCCCCTTCCCTGGTGAGGAGGAGAAGGCTAGAGACACTCGCTCCCTGCCGACCTCTAATCTTTTTTTTTTCTATATTAAAGCGTCTATCTCTCTGATGGTGACATGAAATGAAAGGCACTGAAATAATCAATATCTTTATTCAGTCCTGCTAGTCATCTTTTCCGCCATGATAAAGGCAAGAAGTGTTTCGAAAACAAAGCTTTCTAGAGACATATTAAAGCGGCACCTGGAGAGGATTTGTAAAAGAAGAAAAAAAAACACACTGCGAGTATTCCCTTCAGGATTGCGGCGCTGTCAGAGGGGTTCTTAGCGAGCCCAGCCGGCATGCGGGCTCTTTATAAAACTTTAGTTCGCTCCAAATTGGAGTATGCTTCAGCCATTTAGGATCCGACTCAGTCTTCATTAGTTTCTACTCTTGAAATTATTCAAAACCACAGTGCACGCTTTATATTATCTAATTATTCTCGCTATGCAAGTATTTCTTCAATGAAACGAACTCTTAACTTACCTGATCTTTCGTCACGCCGCAAATCTTCCCGTCTCTCCCTTTTTCACAAAGTTTTTCACTTGAACCCCCTTTTAAAAGAGACACTTCTTGCCCCTCTGTCTTATATTTCTGCCCGCACTGACCACAGCCTTAAAATCGGGGTGCCATTGTGCCGTACTAACCGGTACAGTGACTCACTCATCCCCAGGACAAGCACGGACTTGAATCGCCTTCCCGCCTCAATCGCACTCATCACCGACCCTACTAACTTCAAGACCGCCGTTCAGAATGCCTTTTGTTAATATTTTTTGTTAATATTTTTTGTTTGTATTTTTTACTGCATTACTTCTTGTTTTGACTCCACTCCTTTCTGTAACGCCTTCGGGCCTTGAAAGTACGTGAAATAAATAAATAAAATAAATAAAAGGTGCGACAGATTACAGCATACGCAGCGTCGTCCAGACATTCCAGCAACATCGTTTCTTTGAAGAAACCAAACAATGACGCGATAAGCGATAGTGCCACAGCAAAAGCATCAAGAGCCCATCGAAACTCTGTCGTCAAATGACAGCGCCTAAAGAAGGAGAGACAAACGTAGAAGAGACACACAAAGTGCTGATTTTCAATTGGTCTTTATTTCTCAGATGACACAAACTTACAGTTGACACAACAAAAATAAAAACAGTTAAGACTTTGCGCGGAAACAGCTTTTCTTGTTTTTTTTATGCTCTTATTTGGCGATCATGGATAACCAACAAGCCTGCATTTCGGCTCAAGTGAAACTCTGTCATTAGGTTATTTGAAGCTATTGAAGCTATTGAAGCTAGCGAGTGTCCGGCTGTGCTGTGCCTTGCACTGTGCTTTTCCGTACCGTGCCTTTCGATTAGACGAGCTTGGACAAGGCCTGAAAAGACATGTTGTAACATTTTTATTCTTAATGCGCAATACTTAGGAATTCAATTTATAGCTGAAAAAGGAACAGATTGAGCGCAACTCTCGTTCATTCGGCAGAACAGTGCGAACGCACTTTTCGATAGCTTCTTTTACAAAATGATGATGGCGATTATTTTTGTTGCCATCACCTACGAACCGTGGTAGCGACAAATAGACACCTACCCTGCTTGAGATAAGGTGTATTATACACATGCTAATCAGTCTACCATTTTGCCTACATGTCGGTCATCTTTTCTTTATTCGTTAAAACCTTTATCTTCGCATCGTACTGTTACTTATGCTTGTAACGACTGCGTTTCTGTCAATTTATTCACTGCCTGTTCTTTTTTTTTTTACCTATAGTTTAAACGTGCCTTGCTTATCTCGACTGCTGACCAGTTAACGCATTCATCTATCTTGAATTCCAGCGCTCCTGGAAAAGTGGGCGTTCCCTACGAGTCTTCCTGTGTGAATATAATGACATCCCAGCACGACCTGCCCAGTCGTATCCGGACTTTTGCTGCCGTAAACACACGCCTCATTCTGTTGCGAATATTCGCTCCGTTATGTGTTCGTCCTCAAGCAGCCAGCTCAGGACTCATATAGTAAAGGGCTGCTCTGTCTGTTAGAACGTCGCCGCCACCAGCGAACACAAGTTACTGCAGTAAACAAACCCCATAAAATTATCTGTGGTCTCTTAGCCACAAACAATGGACTGACACAAACAAGGACGAGAGCTACTATCAACGTGTGTTGATACAAGTGGCACCCCTTGGTATAATTACGTACTACTTCAAGGAGCATGCCCGCTCCTCGTTACACCATCACGGCATTGACATAAAAATCAAGCTTGTCGAAAACTGGCGTTCATAAAATCGCACTCGGAAGTGTGAAGGCTTGTGGACGCGCCTCGCTGATACGAAGCTAATAAACTATTCTTACGCGGTTCATAGCAGCGATCGTTCTTTACCATCGTGTATTTCCGTCTGCCCACCATTTTGCGCTAATTTTCCATATTTTATATGTCATACCAACTAGTCTAACAGTCATTCATGTTAAAGAACATAAGATTAAAACGTCCTTGGCAAGGACAGGCCCACCTATCAAAACGTCGGCAAGCCTCCGAGGGGCACATCACTTCTTTCATTACTTTCTTTATTCGCGACATGTTTTGATCTAGCAGCCTGTAGTAATCCTCGATTTTTGATGAATTATATAAGGTAACCTCGGATGATTATGTTGCGTCTCTGATGAGCGAATGAAGCTCGCAGAATAAGTTGGCAGGTAGTGACTGCTACATGCAAAAGAAAACCCCGAAAATATGAAAATGTCAGGCACCGTCGCGAGGCATTTCTGGCCAGTGCTCTTCAAAACAATAGCTTACGTAAGCTTATTAAAACCTACGCCTATGCATTGTGGCCGCAAGAGTCCTCTTGCCCCTCTCCCCTAATCCAAGGCCAAAATAATTCATCTCACAATGCGGCTAACGTTGGTCCAGTCAAGAAACGCGATTACCGGCGAACATCCCACGCCGCTGCAAGTACAGCTTGCCGTAAATATATATATATATATATATATATATATATATATATATATATATATATATATATATATATATATATATGGAAACTGCGCTTTCGCATCCTTGAGCTGCATGCATTGTTTTGGGGACGATGGCTGAAGAAGAAATATCAATCACGCACGTTGGCACGTGCAGCCAACAGACCTCGACTACAATTGACATTTGCCGTAAAGAAAAAATGCGCTTGGGAGCGGACGTAAAAGTATTGCAACATTATGCCCGCTTGCGTTCTGCGTGACGGACAATTTGTCACCGAAGAACGTTGTTACTGCTATTGTTTATCAGGCGTTAATAAGGCGAAAAAATATCTCTACAAAATGAAGTAACTATATCTAAAGCAGCAGCAAACGAAATGAAACTCTGAAGTTGGGCAGAAACAAGCGTTTATTTTTTCCTCCGTTTTCTCTTTTTTTTTCTCTCTGTCATTTTTTTTTTATTGAAGTGAATGTTAGGAGAGGTTGGCGCCTTTATGTGGTGGCACTGGCTACTCCTTGTCACTTGGCTGACGAAACAAATTTCCGCAAAAAGGGAGAATAGCGACACTAAATATAACACTCAGTAGAACACCGGATCAATAGAAAATATACAGTCCAACTGTACATGAGTCGCAAAGTTCTGTGCATGAGTTCAGTCCACGTACGCATATATGAAGTCCGATGTTTTGAACAGCCAAAACACACAACACTTGTAATACACTCCAAGTACAGGACAGAATTATACGTATTGCGTAAAAGTTGCGATCACCACATAAACCAACTATGCACCACGAACAACGTTTATGTAACTCATTTAGCGTATTCGGATTATCCAATACTTAATATTTTCCCAAAATGTTGGTGTCCTCTAAAAACGTTTTCAGAGCAAGACGCGCTCTTTTTTGAAGGCCCGCAGTTGGCCATTGGCCAAGTATCTTTTTTAGAGTGAATGGTCTTCTGTCTAATATAAACAAATTAGCTTGCAGTACCATTCTTTGTGTATCGTCGAGTATCATTCCTTGTACCCTCTGTGAAAGGCCGCATAATGGCGCCTTAGACTGTTCGAACACCGATGCATCCTAATTCACAATTCGCCAATAAACAAGGCTTTCAACGATTAAGTTGACGAAGAATTATGTTATGGTAGATGTTGCAGGCACGCATTACATATTTATCAATGTTCAAGGCAGATCTATTCGGCACCAACAATGAGACAAGCGTTGATTTCCATAGAACCATATTGGAAGCACGCCCACAGAGTAATTGGCGTTTGGCGTTGCCTTTTTTCGCAGCGTGTGATACAAGCTTTTTTTGGGAAGATAATACGCAGCACGATGATGACTGGGAATGCCCATCAATTTGGAAACAGCGCCCACGAAAGATATGCTAGTTTAAAGAATCTAGTAAATACACCAGCCCTCGCAAAGTCCCACTTCAACGTCATTTGCGGTCTTCCTGTGTTGCTCTTGCTCGCTAATTGGAAACAGTGAATAAATCCAGGCGTTGAACTACCATTATGGGAAGGCGTCTTACAACTCCTTCCTCTACCGCCACGGTGAGTTTATCGCCGTGGCGTTTTACCTCTGTTTACGAGGTCGATGGTTCAATTTCTGGGTGAGGTGGTCACCTTTCGAAGAGATTGCAAAAAAAAGAACAAGGGGGGGGGGGTGGAGGGGGACTTTCTTATCTAGATTTACGTGCACTACAAAGAGCGTGAGGTTGGCGAATCAATCCGTAGCCCTCCACCATGGCCTCTCCCATAACACACGTGCTGCATGGGGACAGTAAACTCCGTGAATCAATCCAGTCTTTTCTCTATCTCCATTAACGACTGGTATAATGCTGTATTATCTCCAACCCCATTGCTCTTTCCTAAGACTGTAAGAACACCTGCATCATGCGTCCAAATGCCAATAAATAAAAAGCCACTTGGCAATTTCTTTACGATAAGGTAATTGTACAAACGCCCAAACAATTTGAACACCATGGCTGATGGTAAACGGTTGTAACGGATCTGTTTTACAAAAAATATCAGGACACAAGAAAGCGTTCAAATTTTAGCCATAAGGATTGTTCTTAAGAATTACAGAAGTCATTAATCTGTCTCTTGCAAAGGAAAGCGTCCAAGGGGGGACACTGGAAGATCAGAGTGAGAAATTAAGATTAAAAATGTTTCGCAATGTATTTTTTTTCTACAACAGGTGAGCTTTGGCACTCAACAAAATGTTTAAGAACACAATGTCAGCTACAACCACCTATTTCAGCCGTACTACATGTTTATATGAGTAGGTCATATAACGAGTGCAGAACGGACAGAATAATTTTTTCCCCACGCACTATTCCAGAATGGAATCGCTTATAGGACATTGTTAGCTGCTAACGATAAATTTTTTGCTCCCTGCTGTAAACGTTGTTGTTTTCTTTCTTTCTTTTCATCTCCTATTTGACTCTTGTCATTTCATTGAAATTAAATTCTGCAGTTTAGCGTGCCAATGTTAAGATATGATTATGAGGCACGCCATAGTGGCGGACTTCAGATTAATTTTGACCGCCTAGGGTTCTTTAACGTGCACCCAATGCACGGTACACGGGATTTCTCGCACTTCGACACCACCGAATTGTTGCCACCGTGGCTGGAATTTGATCATGCGCCCTCGGGCTTAGCAGCCGATGCCAAAGCCACACAGCGGGTTGTTATTTGATAAGAAACGTGGAGATGCTCAAGAGCGTACTAAAAATTAAAAGAGGTACAGTGGTAACGTTCATCTCCTACCTGTACATTCCCTACGATTTCATCATCTACAATGTGTAACACGCACCCTCCCACCCCTCCCGTCTCCCCTTTTGGTAATGCCTTGTTGGCACTACGAGTACTTTGATAAATATATGAATGATCTAATAGCAAAGAAAATAAATTTATTTATTTATTTCAATTTACTGATTTAAATAAATAAATATTTTTATTATGTGGCAGCTCAAACGTCGAGTCGCGCTAAGCAGGTGTGTGCATTTGAGCAGTTCAAGGTACATTCGAGTTCCTGGTTGCGTGACCACGCCACAAAAGAAAACAAATTGCTGCAGTTGCCGGGTGCCTCCATACTTTTGCTCCCAGTTGTACATAGTGATATCGTCGGGAGATCATCATAAAAGGCTTTAGTCCTGAAATGAACATAATTAGGATTATGATGATGATAATGACATACTGAGTGGTCCGGAAACCTATCTCCACCCCGCTAAGTATAACAAAGAAAAGGGGTGCGAATTTCAATACCTCTTTTAGGCGCGTTTTAATGTGTTTCTGAAATAATTAAGGACAGAACAGGCAATATTTCGTACATGCATTCAGCGAGTTTCATGATCATCATCATCATCATCATCATCATCATCATCATCGTCAGTTTGGTTTATGCTCACAGCAGGACGAAGGCCTGAGTGAGTGAAGTAACTTTATTATGGTCCAGAGAAGACGCAGGGAAGACACCGCGCCACCCTGCTAGTCCCACGTAGGGACCGCCAAGCCGAGCTTGACGGCCCGATCGCGGGCACTCTGTACGGCCAGGGTTTGGCCGTTGAGTTCGGGGCTGCCCAAGAGCGCAGCCCACCTATCCTCGCTGAAGGAGGAGCCGATGGCTTCACACTCCCACAACACATGGTCCAATGTTGCCCTTAGTCCACAGGCAGGGCAGTCCGCACTGGGATATCTTTCAGGGTATATGGCATGAAGAACCGCGAGGTTAGGGTATGCACGGGCTTGTAGAAGTCGAAGGGTAACCGCCCGCGCCCTACATAAGGCGGGGTGCGGGAGGGGGAAGACCCGTCTTGACAGATAGTAGTGCGTAGTGATCTCATTAAACGTAAGCAAGGGTTCCCCGCGGGGCTGGGCGACTGCTGAGGCGGCGCGGTCAGTCAGTCCTCGCGCGGCCTCGTGTGCGCCCTCGGTAGGGTTAGAGGGAGAACCCTCAATCGACCTCAAGTGAGCGGGAAACCTCTCCCCCCGATCTCCAGTTACCCCTGTCCTACGCCAACCGATCCCATCTAGCGTCTGCAAATTTCCTGATTTAATCGCTCCACCTAGTCATATGCCG